>NC_134486.1:315446642-315709142 GCF_040206685.1 Ascaphus truei
AACACAAATCCCCTCTCCCCTAGTATCGGCACTGCCATGTCTGCGTGCACTGAAGTATGGCGCCTCACTGGAGTCAAAAATGTCTTGGTTGCTGACTACGGGGTCCTCAGAAGGTCAGAAAACCCTACGCGTTTCGCCTTTTCCATGTTCCGGTTTCCTGGCCCTCCGTAGAATTATTTATAGGCATAATTGTCCAATCGTAAACAAAGTCCAATTACGAAAAAAAAAGCGCCAAGATGTCCCTGCGCTCTACTCTAATGGGATCACACTTTATGACCGCATAAGGAGGTATCTATTAAATAATCAGAAATTGAACTACTGTACAGCGTTTTAATAATACAATATAACACATTTACAATCAAATTAAAAACATATTCTGTCTAACACACACATTATATATATATATATATATATATATATATATATGCAAATGAGCATACAGTAATATTTCAATTTAAATATACTGTACATATACACAAACATACTATCTACCTATTATTGCACAATTTAAAGAACAATATAATGGATTTCACTAAAAATAGAAGAAACAGAAGAGAGACCAACCATGTTGCAATTCTAAAAAAACATTGGTAAATGGCATATGGACATATATACATATAAACAAATGCATTAGCTAAATTATGCAAATAATGCTCAACACCAAACGACTTTATAGTGTTTATAAAAACACCATGGATTCATGGACTCATGCTCCAGTCTTTTTTTAGCAGTTGTATTTGCATTTACTGTGAGTCATTGTTACCCATTAATAGGGGAGGTAGAAATACATTGGCTGTCCGTTGTTCAGGACCACACCCCATCTCCACTGCTAGAGAATACCTGTGATATAGTCTCCTATATTAGACTGGGTGATATGAAGGTGCATTCTTCAATCTGATACACCGTGGTGTTTATTATTATTATATATGTGACACACTTTTTCCATCACCCTCTAAAGACATGAATTGCCCTTATCTGTTGAGCCATACATACATGTAAGGAGAGACAGAGACACACTGTAGTAGTGATACATATATTTTTTATACAGAAGCAGCGGTCGTTATTTGAAGAAATCACGGAGCCGTTTTCGTGTGCGCTGCTGTATTACACGCGGCATTAACACGGCCAATCGCCCCAGGCACACGTGTTTATTGCGGTTGCTTTGTTTGAATTTCATGGATTCTGTTTCTTTGTGTGCAATGACATGAATTGTAATGTGTACAGAACTGTGCTACTGTGTCAATTTCAGGTGTTTAAAAAACAGAACAGTAAAATTACAGTTTCTGCACTCGCGTCTTAAGGCGGTACGGTTGGAAGAAATCCCGCGCCGTGACATGGGTATTCCGAGGTATACACTGCATGAAGTGTTTGAATAACGGCCGCTGCATCTGTATACTGCATACTGAACATGCAGCTTATTCTGTGTAATAGTATCCGTCACTCTCCATTATTATGATTGACTCCGCTGCATCTGTTAGTGGTGAGATAGCTGTCTCCAGTCTAAGATCATTTGGATCTACCAGCGTTCTGTCATATACAGGCCCTTTGAGGCTATTATGAGGGTGTCCCCACATTTTATACTTCCTTCCCTGTTTTTATCATATGTGTTTTCAATAAACTTGTCTTTATACAGGGCTTTGGTAATCCGAGTGCTCCTGAGGGATTCATTTTCCTTTCCTTTGTTCTCCAATATTATATTTCCCTGGAGCACAGCCAGCAATTACCACTAGGTTCTAATACACTGGTTTTGTTTGGGTACCTTTACTTTTTTGGTGTGTATGCGATATTCTCTCCCTATTCGGAGCGGCCCTCTGGCTCTGGTTACCCTTTTCCCTGTTCAATACAATTTACACATCATTTCATGGTGTTTGCAATACTTATATACCGAAATGTGTTTATGTTGAAAAAGTTGAATGTGAAAATTAAGCTTTTGACATCATTCAAATTTCTGCCATTTATGTTCATGAGCAAACACAAGAATGGTTATTGCAGTAGCACAAAGAATTACATTGAAGGCTAGTGTATCTTATTTCAGTAAACTGTACTATATAAGTTTAATCATGCTAGGTTAATCTTATCTCTTCGTACTTCAGTTTACAAAAATAGATTTAGTCATTATTATTCCTATTTGCTCAGTAACCTTTGACATTTCTGATGCAGAACACACCACCAAAAATCTGCTTTCACATTTCAGTAGCAAAAGCATATACTGTATATATTTTTAAAAGCTCTGCAATGTAGCAGTAGAGCACTTTACAACTAATAGGCACTCACTAAATGCAAGTTGTTACATTATTAGGAAAATGCAGAAAAGAACATTGTGAAAGGCTTATTACAATATTTTATTGCATTTTGCAGGCTTGAATCTAGAAATAAGAATAAATGTATAGTTCCTGAGGTTAATTCAGTTTAAACCAAGTTACTAGAAAAATACATCTGTAATATAGTAAAGTACAGTAAATTATTCAGCAGCATGGTTATACTTTCAAGTAGTAATACATATGAAATAAATTATAAGAAATTAAATGAGCAAAAAGCCAAAATCTGTCACTATTAAATCATCTGTAAAATACATTTAGGTTCTATTTATTACATTATGTGCAATACGAGTTTAAGGAACCAGAAAAACTACCATCAACTAAAAAACAAAAAGATCAGACAGCTGAGCATTTATAATTTAGAGGGCATAAAAATAACATATATATTTATAATGACAAAAACAAGAAGATTTTAAAGTGGCTGTATATTTTTTTTCCCCCACGGAATCAAAGTCTAGCAAAACAAAAAAATATATATTTTTTGTATTCTGTGTCACTTTATTTAATAATAAGTATTATCCATCTGGGACACAAAGGGAGCAAAAGGGCACATGAATATGCACTGCAATAATAAATAGCACCATAAATGCATAGACAGTATCAGATGCAGGTGATTAGACGTCACATCTTCAGTCATGCTGTTTAGACGAGGACATTTATTCTCTGAAGACAAATACTTCTTCTTTGGAAAAACCAAGATCCTGCAGAAACCTGAAATAAGTAAATAACACAAGTAAGATGTCATACATCATGCATATACATGAAACACTGTACCCATAATAATCTATTTAAGATCCTCAGCTATGCGTTAAAAGAACTATTAAATGTTGCAGATATTAACATCAGTGTTGTCCCATTTAGAGATGGTCCGGTCTGGGGAAGGGGCAGAATCCAAGCCTCTGCAGACCGCTGCGGTGTTAATATTGGGAAGTACACAAATGTAAAACCTTGTATTCATTTGCCCTCAGGCTCGGCTGGAAACACAGCAATATCGGCTGTCATAGCAACAAGTGATCTCGCAGTGAGTGCCAGCACACTGTGCACATTCCTCTCACCTCCTGGGGTCTTTATTTATTATAGGTAAGATAATATTTCATATGTAATACACAACACACACAGATACTTTGTGAGTGTGTATATATATATATATATATATACACATATACATATATATATACACATATACATATATATATACACACACACACATATATATATATATATATATATATATATATATAAAACAAAAAAAGTGTATACCCCTTATCTTATCCCTACCCATCCCATCTCCACCTCCTACAATATTTGGAGAGGTATTTATCATTATTTCCCCCCATTTTTCATTTTATTTATATTTATTATTTTCATTTTAGTTTTTTCTATCCAATATATATACTAATATTCTTTATTTAGAAATTTCCTTCATTGTAGGAGTTGTTATACACATAACATAAGTTTAGTATATAATCATCATAATCCAATACCTTGCCCTTCCTCTCTTCATCTCTCTATTAACCCACTGTATTAGTACAGGGATATGATTGTGACTATCAAGGTCACTCTTTTCTTGTTTCTGTGGAAATAAGTTAATCCAATTTCTATATCTTATAGTATTTGAGGCATAAAATGTAATAAATTGAATACCAAGGAACATATATAATCTGTATGTATTTTCAATATACAGAGATATTAAAAGGATATACAGATACAATCTATTAACCCAAAAGGAAATTACTAACTTCTCAATATACATCCCCTTTTTTTTTCTCTGTATACATTCATGCCTTATATAGACTATGGGTCTTAAATCCTTCTCCATGTATATATGGATATAGAATTGGAATTTATGGGTAATGTTGTTCCATTTATTATTAAGATCTGTCAGATCTGAATTTAATATTTTAATTAATGTAATTTTGCTTTTATATGTTGATCATGTTGTGCAATGTATGGTATAGTAATCCACACTTATGGAGAGTGTGAAAATTAATTTCGCACACATCTTGTGAAATATTTATCCTGTGGATTTTCCTATTGGGAAATCATCAAATACAGTTTGAGAATAATGTTTGAAATTATACATTGCAGGACAATGATTGATGATTCTATATGGTGTCAAAATGTTTGAATTTTATTGTTAGTGTTAAAAATAATGTTATGAGATCCTTCCTGTTCCCATATTATTGTATATTATTGTGTTTCAATCGTACATATGTATCTACTTTATGTTCATTCCTTAAGTGTATTAGTCCCTATCAGCCCTTAGAAAACTAGTCCTCAATGTGATTAGCATCTATGTTATGTATTAGCCCCATTTAATGCCATTCAGGTTTTATCAATCACCCGATCACGGGTTGCCTGGCAACGGACTGGCTATAAAAGGGCAGGACTTGATTCCATTCAACATCAGCCCTTTGAGAAAGTTACCGGTCAGGTGACGAAACGCGTTAGGGTACTGAGGGCGCGATTACGTCACCACGACGACGCCGCGCACGCGCAGCAGCCTACACCAAGCGCGGGAATACAATCGGCGGCCATTGAAAGTGAGAGCTGGATTTTGGACTATATACAGACAGCGAACGGAGCCTTAAACATCGGGTCCCTGGTGATCGTGTCTGGTAGCCCTGAGGGAGTCCACGGAGACGTGTTCCAGTATCCAGAACCGGATGGTGGTGATATATTCACAAACTGCCTTTTAACTATTTGCATCCTGTGAGTGTGATTCCTACCCCCCCACACCCCATCCCCTTCCCTTGTTTTAATAAATTTTATGCAGTATTATGCTATGGGGCGTGCGCTCTCTCTCTTTTTCTGTCTATATATATATATATATATATATATATATATATATATATATATATAACAACAAAAAGAAAAAGAAGAGCGTCCCAACTCAGCACTCAAGTATACTCAGTGCTGAGTATACTTGAGTGCTGAGTTAGGACGCTCTTCTTTTTCTTTTCGTTGTTATATTACTTCTAGTTCCTAGCACCGTTAATGGTTATTATATTACAAATTTAAGTACTCATTATTTGCTTAGTCTGTTGCAGCAGTTTGTCTTGTTGTAATATATATATATAGAAAAAATAGAAGAAAAGAAGCGCCAAATCCTAGTGCATTACTGTGCAAACTTGATAAATTTAATGCCCAAAAATCTCAATAAAAATGAACTCACAAACATAGAACAATTAAAAGCATTTTATGAGATATACTCATGCTTCAAGGACCAGGAAAACGCTGCTTGACTGCTGTCTTGGCTCCGTCACACCTCTGGATCTGAATGCTGCCTTTGCTGTTCACCGATAGCAGGAACTGACGTTTTTGGCACTCCGCAGTGATCTCTCCCCGGGTATACACCGACAGATGCTTTTTTGTTCCCACCGGGGACGATGGATATCGCGGACCAGCGGATGACGTCACAAAGATGGCGGAGGATACCGGACCGATTGAATTCAAAGCAGTTCTGGAGCAGGCGTTTGTGAAGGTCCACTGCACACCTTCCCTACGCGTTTCATCAGATGGACTAAGACAACAGCGCAGTCCTTTCTTGTACATATATATATATATATATATATATATATATAAAATCAAAAAATAAATAGATGATACCGTTCTGTGGCTAACGAAATGCTTTTATTTGTGCGAGCTTTCGAGATACACTGATCTCTTCTTCCGGCGATGTTACAATGAATGAAGCAAAAGGTATACTTAAAAACAGTGTCTCTTGGAATGTTATCTGTGCTGTTCCTTCCCCCGGTGTGGATGTGTTTTATGGCTAGAGGTGTCAAAAGGTTACTGTGAAAGCAAGTGAAGAAAGAGTGTGTATGTGTATCAGTGTGAATAAAAATGAATGGAGAGCCCACAGTATATACAGTGCTTTACACAAGGTGTGTGTGGATTGGACACACCTTTTGACACCTCTAGCCATAAAACACATCCACACCGGGGGAAGGAACAGCACAGATAACATTCCAAGAGACACTGTTTTTAAGTATACCTTTTGCTTCATTCATTGTAACATCGCCGGAAGAAGAGATCAGTGTATCTCGAAAGCTCGCACAAATAAAAGCATTTCGTTAGCCACAGAACGGTATCATCTATTTATTTTTTGATTATTGAAGCTCGGCTAACACGGTACTGATACCTCTACATGTATATATATGTATACACACACACACACACACACACACACACACACACACACACACACACACACACACACACACACACACACACACACACACACACACACACACACACACACACACACACACACACACACATAAAATGAATTATATATATTTATATATAACATTGAAGAACTTATGGACCTTAGGCAAAACGAAAACACTAGGCACACTGTTTACTGTATTTCTATAGTCAGTGGTTGACAAATCACCAAAAAATCTACTCGCCACACAAAAAAATCTACTCGCCACCTAGTACCAAACGTGTGCTGCTTGGGCCAATATTTACTCGCCCGGGGGTTAAATCCACTCGCCCGGGGCGAGCAAATGTATAGGTTTGTCGAACACTGTCTATAGTCATATTATAAAATAATATTCATCAATAATTTTCTATGAGAAACATACTGTATATTATTTATTAAGTAAATAAAATATGTAGATCTATACACTTTATATAACTATTACAATATAAAAACTGCACATCTGTTTTACATTAGATACTTTAGCATAAGGGACTAATAGCTTTAAGGGTATCATCAAAAAATCAATTCCATAAAAGGCAGACAACCTCACTAATACTCACATATTCAGAACATTGTGGGGCCTATTCTAGTAGGTCTAAATTGTGACAAACCGCATCTAAAGTGCACTATATAGGCGAATTTGCATGTTTTGCTATTCTGTAAGCCCTTTTCACTTGCCCAAACCATGTGAAAAAGGCTTTTAGAAGTGTTTTCATGGGAAGAGTGAGCTGTTAGTTTTGGAGTATTTCAACCTCAATTGGCTTGACCCCAAAAACAACAAGCTATGGACACAATTCAAGTTACTAAATTTAATCCAACTAATTTCCCAAGCCACGCAGACAAACCTGGCAACCATTCCTTGCTAGTTTGTATTCTATCCTCTTGTCCCTACAGAATCCAATTCTCTGGTATCCTACCTGACATTTTCATTAACCATTCAATAGAGTACTGTGCAAGGAAAATCAAACCACTCAAGTCAAGCCCTAAAATTCTACTCGCCAGGACATTTAGAGAATTTAACCCACAACAGTTTCTGGCTGAATTTACCAACTGCCTGTGGTACAGAATCAATCCGATACCTGACCCCTAATCTGCGCTTGTTTATTTCCAAACCGAGTTCTTAAAAATCTGTACCCATGCCCCACTACACCGAAGGGTACGGAAGCCCACCTTCCGTGGTTTACATCTGACCATATTGCACTTATTCCACTTTCCATGTGGAAAAGATAAAAAATAACTGACACCGACAAAGATCTTAACTACAGATGCCTGCGGATTACATCCACAAGGCAAACAAGACACGCAAAAGCCCAATATTACTCTGACAACCCTTATCAAAATACATTAAACCCAGAAAACTTCTGGAGATCAACAATATATTCCAGCCATTTAGCCACCAACAACCACCTAATATCAAAAAGGATGATACTACTCTGACAAATCACTGACCAACATTGCAAATGCATTCAATGAGTACTTTGTGGGGTATGTTCCTTCCCCATTATCAGAGCACAACACGAACTACAAACATGAAGCTCAACCTGAGAGCATCCTTATAGCCCGACCCTCATTGGTGCTCCTAACATTAAAAGTAACCTGCCAATGTGAACCTGACTTAATACAATCACATTTCCTATCACAGTGCCCCAGTTATTGCCATAGCGCTCGCCTCCCTCATAAACTCTATTTTGTCTACAGCCTCTATACCACAGACCTGGAATACCGCTAGAGTTGCCCCAGTAAAACTGGGGACAAAAACATTGTCTCCAACTACAGGCCAATCTCTCATCTCCCAATATTATCCAAAGTAATGGAAAAATGTGTCCACTCCCAATTAAGTGATTACTATACCGAGACAAATTTCATTAGCCAACTCTAATCTGGTTTTCGCACAAACCACTGCACGGTAACTACCCTCTTAAAGTTTGCAATGGGAATCAGTGTAGAATGGAACTGGGACAACTAATCCAAGATTTTGCCAAAGTTTTTGATACTGTTGATCATGTTATCTTGTTAAACAAGCTTGAGTGCTCTGGAGTAGGGGAACATTCTTTAAATTGGTTTCACTAATACCTGTCGGGTATAGACAATTTGTCTCTCTCTCAGGCTCTAACTCCATGTGAGGTTCCCAAGGCTCTGTTCTGTGGCCCCTACTCTTTTCAGTCTTCATTAAGGCCGTTATTATACCCAAAATCGAGCGCGACGTCGCATGTAGCGACATCACGCAGCACCAAAACAATTACCTTAGATCCAATCAAAACTACCTATACCGCAAGCGATGGTTGTGGCAAGCCGTACTACAAGGCGGATGGCTGGGGAAGAGATTGAAGTTTTTTTTTGTGATATCCGTGTCACGTGAGCGGTTCAGCCAATGAGAGCGAATCGCTCACGGCCACGCCTCCTAGACTCCTCTGCTCTCCCTCCCCGGTATAATAAAGATGCTGCTCGGTGGCAGCGCTGGGTGACGTCACAGAATATCGCTGCCACCTTGCACCACATGATCTACTCAAGGCCTTAATGATCTACTGTATCTACAGCTTTTAAGGCAGCTTCAATGCCCGTTTGCTGATGACACAATTTTATATGCACACAGCCTTAGCCTCACTGACCATGGACAAGTACTTCAATCTAATTTTTCAGGACATGAATATTAAATTTCATAAAATAAAACTGTTTTTAAATACAGACTGTATCGATGGTATTTGGGACTAAGGCTACATTTCTAAAGCTTCAGACGTCAGAGCTACAGATCACAACCAACTCTAACACTATTGTAGCTCCTGTCACTATTTCTAAGTATCTGGGAATTTGGCTTGACTCCCACTTAACATTCGGGTTGCATATTGATACTCTGACATCCACAGAAATGGAGAAAAAAGGCAGCGCACTGCCAAAAAGAAGAAGGCGGCTCACAGATAAAATGAGGTTATTTATTCAATAAGTGGATCATAACTGACCCCTAAAGCAGCAGCAAAAACAACACACCTACGTGTTTCGGGCCGTGTGCCCTTTATCAAGGTGTCTTGATAAAATCCTGTGACATCCATAACATATGCCATTCTAGGTATATTTTATAGGAACAAATCCTCCCTAAGGCTGCTGGTCAGAAAGTGCTTTGCCCAGCAAATACTAATGCCAATGATAAACTATGGGATGATAGCATATGGTACAGCACGCCAAACTCACCTTAGAAACTTAGACACCCTCTTAAACTCAATATGTCACTTTATACTACAATGTAAATACAACACACATCACTGCAAAATGCTCCAAGAACTAGATTGGCTTTCCCTTGAGTTCAGACGCAAAGTACATTTTTCATGTCTTGTCTTCAAATACTTTCCAACCACACATAGCTCTTATCACCTGAGATCTAACTCCAAAAGACTGTTCACAGTCCCAAGGTTGTATGTCTTTATTTACAGTTAGGTCAGGAAATAATTGGACACTGACACAATTTTCATAATTTTGGCTCTGTACGCCACCACAATGGATTTGAAATGAAACAACCGAGATGCAATAGAAGTGCAGACTTTCAGCTTTAATTCAAGGGGTTGAACAAAAGTATCGTATGAAACGTTTAGGAATTGCAACCATTTTCATACACAGTCACCTTATTTCAGGGGCTCAAATGTAATTGGACAAATTAACACAATCATAAATAAAATGTTCATTTTTAATACTTTGTCGAGAATCCTTTGCAGGCAATGATTGCTTGAAGTCTGGAACGCATGGACATCACTAAACGCTGGGTTTCCTCCTTTGTGATGCTTTGCCAGGCCTTTACTGCAGCTGTCTTCAGTTGTTGTTTGTTCGTGGGTCTTTCTGCCTTAAGTTTTGTCTTCAGCAAGTGAAATGCATGCTCGATCGGGTTGAGATTAGGTGATTGACTCTGCCATTGCAGAATATTCCACTTCTTTGCCTTAAAAAAACTCTTGGGTTGCTTTCGCAGTATGTTTTGGGTCATTGTCCATCTGTAAAGTGAAGTGCCGTCCAATCAACTTCGCTGAATCTGAGTAGACAATATATCCCTATACACTTCAGAATTCATCTGGCTGCTTCTGTCTTCTGTCACATCATCAATAAACACTATTGACCCAATGCCATTGTAAGCCATGCATGCCCATACCATCACACTGCCTCTACCGTGTTTTTACAGATGATGTGGTATGCTTCGGATCATGAGCCGTTCCAAGCCTTCTAAATACTTTTTGCTTCCCATCATTCTGGTACAGGTTGATCTTAGTTTCATCTGTTTAAAGAATGTTGTTCCAGAACTGGGCTGGCTTTTTTAGATATTGTTTGGCAAAGTCTAATCTGGTCTTTCTATTCTTGAGGCTTATAAATGGTTTGCACCTTGTGGTGAACCCTCTGTATTTGCTCTCGTGAAATCTTCTCTTTATGGTAGACTTGGATAATGATTTGCCTACCTCCTGGAGAGTGTTCTTCACTTGGCTGGATGTTGTTCCTTTACCATGGAAAGGATCCTACGATCATCCACCACTGTTGTCTTCCGTGGGTGTCCAGGCCTTTTGGTGTTGCAGAGCTCAGAATGTACCAAATTGTTGATTTGGCCACTCCTAATGTTCCTGCTATCTCTCTGATGGATTTTTTTTTTGCAGCCTAAGGATGCCGTTTCACCTGCATTGAGAGCTCCTTTGACCGCATGTTGTCGGTTCACAGCAACAGCTTCCAAATGCGAATGCCACAGCTTCCAAATGCGAATGCCACACCTGGAATCAACTCCAGACCTTTTACCTGCTTAATTGATGATGAAATAACGAAGGAATAGCCCACACCTGTCCATGAAACAGCTTTTGAGTCAATTGTCCAATTACTTTTGGTCCCTTGAAAAAGATGGGGCTACATATTAAAGAGATGTAATTCCTAAACCCTTCCTCCAATTTGGATGTGAATACCTTCAAATTAAAGCTGATCAACTGCACTTTAAGCCCATATTCATTATTTAACTGTAACTTGAATTTATTTTGGTACACAGCCGAAATAACAAAACTTGTATCAGTGTCCAATTATTTCTGGACTTAAACTGTATGTAGCGCCAAAAGTGTACTCAGCGCTCCACAAAGTATACAGTACAGGGAATTATAATTCGACATTAAGCGCAGCAAAATCAGACAATCGGAAAGGAAATCCCTGCCCCGAAGAGCTTACAATCTAAGAAGTATAATGGGAAACTTACAGAGACAGCAGGTAAGGGGCTAAGTGCTGTAGATGGCAGTGCTTGGCCACAATGGGTGGTAGGAGTGACTGTGGGACAATAGCACGAGAGAAGGCTATTGGGATGCTTGATTTGTGGGGCAAGTTTTAAGATTGGTCAGGATTAAATCAGAAGGTTAACACCATTTGCATGGGAGGAGATGGCTGGGAGGCATGGGTGAGAGCAGGTAAATTTATGTCTGGGTTCAGAATTAGGAGCGATATCCCCAGCAGCAGGAAGGAGTAGATAGAGGGTGTGAATAGAGGATTTGTGGGGGTGCTTTTTATTAAAAGGTAAGGAAGTTGTTGGGAAAGAGGTGTATAAATAATGGTTCAGTGTATGGGCACAGGCATAGGTGGGGGGAGGAGAGATGAAGAAATGTGGATAGGAGGGAAGTGGGGAAGTTGGAGAGAACAGAAACGTTTACAAAGGAGTGAGGAGACATTAAACAGAAAAAGCAATAGGGAGGGCATAGTGAGATGCAGGAGGAGAGACTAGGAAGGAAGGATAGAAAGAGTACAAATTATCACAGCAATTAGAAAGTCAAGTTCTCACAGTTACAAGATTGTAGTTGTTTTTGAAGTGCAGAGTCCATATCTTCTTGTATTCAACTCCAATTCTTACTCCAGTATTAACTCCACAGACACGTTATGTGAGACTTTGGAGTGACACAGCAATAAGGTTCAAAAAGGAACCCGGTCGCTCCTTCTTCTATTACCGTGCACCTCACATCTGCAACAACCTACCAGAGACTCTCAAAACCGCTTCCAGTATACTTAATTTCAAGACTTAAGCTATCTCTCATTTTAATCTTGTCTGTAACTGTTACATTAGCCCACAATAATATTAGTTGTAACTGTCCATGAAAGTTCTGTAAATTGAATGTATAACCTCTGTTCATTTAATGTAACCATGTATTGTCCCCAAAACCATGTGCCCAGGACATACTTGAAAACAAGAGGTAACTCTTAATGTATTATTTACGTAATTATCCCGAAGAACAGGGCATTACTGGCCAATAATGCCCTGGCTGGAAGAGTTGAAGGCGAAGCCGAGGGACTTTAACCCAGCCAGGGCATTATTGGCCAGTAATGCCCTGTTCTTCAGAGATTATTACTATTATAGGCTAAATGTAGGCTTTTAAAAAAAAAATTCATAAAAAAAGATACATTTTTGTAGTCATTGATTTTTATCAGTGTATATACCTGTGTAGGAAAAAGTAGTAAAGTAGAAGATGAGAGGGCTGAGGGGCGGGAGAGAGAGAGGTGAAGGAGGGGGAGAAGAGAAGTGAAGGAGGGGGAGAAGAGAAGTGAAGGAGGGGGAGAAGAGAGAAGTGGCGGTGCGGGAGGGAGAGAGGTGAGGGGTAAGAGGGAGGGGGAGGAAGAGGGAGGCGAGGGGGGGAAGAGGGAGGCGAGGGGGGGGAGAAGAGGGAGGTGAGGGGGGGGGAAGAGGGAGGCGAGGGGGGAGGAAGAGGGAGGCGAGGAGGGGGGAAGAGGTGGAGGGGGGGGAAGAGGTGGAGGGTGGAAAGAGAGGTGGATGGGGGGAAGAGAGGTGGAGGGGGGGGGAAAAGAGGTGGAGGGGGGAAAGAGAGGTGGAGGGGGGGAAAGAGAGGTGGAGGGGGGGGAGAGAGGTGGAGGAGGGGGGAGAGAGGTGGAGGAGGGGGGAAAGAGAGAAGTGAAGGAGGGGAGAGAGAGAAGTGGTGGTGGGGGAGAAGTGAGGGAGGGTGAGAGAGGTGAGGGTGGAGAAAGAGGTGTGGGGGGAGAGGTGAGGGGAGAAAAGGGGTGAGGGGAAGAATTGGGGGGAATGGAGGGGGAGAGGTGGGTGGGAGAGAAGTGGGGGGACTGTGATATTAACTATAACTAAATAAAAAGAAATACAAATTACCTTACAGTAGCACAGGCAATAGATGTGGTGAGAAATATTACTTTGTTGCAAGCAACAAAGTTACCAGTTAGGACACAGCCGCTTCTGACAGCATTAGCAGCTGTGTGAGAGAGGGGGAGAGAGGCTGCTTGTGCTGCCGTGTTCGAGCAGAGCTGCTGCAGTTAAGATTAAAACTTGCCGTTTTTTTTCTCGGTGCGAGCCCCTGCATCTCTGCTTTGAGGTGAGTTGGCAAGTTGTCAAAAATTCCGGGCATTACTGAATGAATAATGCCCGGAATTCTGACCAATCAGAGAGCAGGGATTTCAGTAATGCTCAGAATTTTACTGCTTAAGCCTATAATTCCTGATAAAACATTTTCTCAATAAAATAAATATCTTGCTATTAGTGGGAATCCATACAGAGAAAGCTCTTAGGAGGCAGATGGGAGAGAATAAGATCACTGGAAAGTATAAAATGCAAGAACCTGTGGCACTTTAGTTAACCCACAGTCTGTAACAGATATTGAAGTAGTTGAGTGTGTGGAAGTGTTGAGTAGTAAGTGCCATCCAACACAGGTGGGTTATTTATTTAACTGTTTGATTTAAAAGTTACCGATGAATATCGCTCTAATTTCACTGCAGGGAATGCAGCTTACTGTACAACTTTACTTATACTAGTTAGCTAGACGTTTCTTTATATGAAGAGCTTAGTTGTATATTCTTTAAATGGAATACATTTTAACATAAATTAGAGCATTAACCTAACTACCTAACTACCATTAACTACCTAAAAAGTAGTCAACAGTATGTAGCCTATAACTGGAATTACCTTATTCCCTGGTCAACAAAACCATTAGGACCACAAATGCAAATGAGCATTTTTGATTCTTTCCCACTTCTCGTAATTGTTACTGAAAGGAACGGCAATGAAATGTGTCCCTGATATTCAGTCCATGTATCACTGGGTTCTGAGAGGACAAACTGAGCTTCAAACCTGAATGAAAGAAAGAGAAAGTCTGATTAAACATTACTATGCAGAAGAATAGGTAAATACTATTTTTTAAATGTTTTTGTTGATAGTTGCTAGAGCAGTGATTCCCAAACTTTTTTTGTTTGGAGGAACCCTTGAAGTATTTAGAAAAATCTCGGGGAACCCCTATCTGGCTGACACATATTAGGCTGCATTTATAGTGCTGGCAACGCCGCATCAAAACAAATGTATTGACGCCGTCGCGTGCGCTTATAGTTGCTTGGTGGCGATCGCTGAAAGTCACTTCAATTTGATTTTTCTAGCAACCGCAGCCTGACGTCAGCGTCGCCGGCACTATCAGAGCGGCCTTAGGTTAATTTCACCCCTCACGAGCCACCTCTATTTCCCACCCTCTACCCATGTATTTCTCTCTCCTCTGTCTCACCCACTCTCCTCCCCCTCCCGCCTCGCATGTATTTATCTCCCCTGTGTCTCACTCTTACTCCCTCTTTTCCTCATTCACTCCCCCCCACTCACTCCTGCCTTCCGTCAATTACCCCACTATCACTCAATCCCCCACACAAAACACATACCAAAAAACCCCACCCCTCTAAATAGATGTAACCCTACCCCGCAATACATAATAAAAATACCCTGCCCCGCCAATACATTTTTAAAAGACCCCCACCGGTGCAATACATTTTTAAAAGACCCCCACCGCCTCAATACATTTCTAAAAAAGACACCCAATACATTTTGAAAAGATTCCCCCAATACATTTTTAAAAGACCCCCAATACATTTTTAAAAGCCCCCCCCATACATTTTTAAAAGACCCCCCACTACATATTTTTTTTTTTTTTTTTTAAATCGGGCCGCACGGGTAAAATCATCATCATATCTCCTCCAGCACCCCTCATATCACCCCCCGCATCTCCCTCACATCACCCCCCTGCATGTCCCTCACATCACCCCCACTGCATGTCCCATCTCCCTCACATCACCCCCCTGCATGTCCCATCTCCCTCACATCACCCCCCTGCATGTCCAATCTCCCTCACATCACCCCCCCCGCATGTCCCATCTCCCTCACATCAACCCCCCTGCATGTCCCATCTCCCTCACATCACCCCCCCCGCATGTCCCATCTCCCTCACATCACCCCCCCCGCATGTCCCATCTCCCTCACATCACCCCCCCTGCATGTCCCATCTCCCTCACATCACCCCCCCCGCATGTCCCATCTCCCTCACATCACCCCCCCTGCATGTCCCATCTCCCTCACATCACCCCCCCCCCCCCGCATGTCCCATCTCCCTCTCTTACCCACCTCAAGCGGCGGCGTGCAGGTTGCGGGCGGGCGGGCGGGCAGGTTGCGGACGTGCAGTAGGCGGCTGCACGCGCATGCGTACACACACGTGCGCTAGAGCGTGGCTGTGTGCGGGCTCGGGGGGGAGTGGAAGAGCTGGGCGGCACGCGCATGCGTACACACTCGCGCACGCCCTAGAGCGCAGCTGTGTGCGGGCTCGAGGGAGGAGTGGAAGAGCCGGGGAAACCTGGGAGAGGATGAGCCGGGGAGCGCCAGGAAACTGCGGGGGCGGCTAGGCGGAACCCCTGGGACTGCTCCGCTGAGCCCCAGGGTTTCCCGGAGCCCCGGTTGGAAATCACTGTGCTAGAGGTACAAATTGCACACGGCAATAATCCTCAGTGTTATCAGAACGTAAAGGCGTAATTAAAAGAAATTAGTAAAATATTTGTCAAAGTACCAATTTGGTAATTTTTTCATATTTACTCAAGGATCAAATATCATCCCTAAGTCTATAAATATTATAATGAGTTTTGAGACATTTAGCAGAATTTTCTGGGAGTTTCCCGACTACTTGCAAAACTGAATAAGGCTGTGAATGCTAAAAGTCTACATACAGTCTGAGCACACATCAAAAGAAAAAAAGTCACATAAAGAAAAAAAATGAAAAGAAAAAGGAAGGTAACGGGTGCCTGGGTCCCGTTGTATCCCCCTCCAGGACACAACACATTTATAATATACAAAAATCTGATCGGTAACCAACACAACTATATCCAAAACTCACGTGAATAGTGGAATGCATCAGGCAACAAGACCTTTCACACATCGCAACGTGTTTCGGGACCAGGCGACACTTTATCCGCCCGGTCCCAAATCCCGTTGTGATGTGGGAACTCCATAAATTACCTTATAATGCAGCAACTACTCCTGTAAGTTTTTGATACCGGTACTAATGTACTAATGCTATCAATATTCCCTTCTGTTTATAAAAAGAAATCACGCAAACTTTGTGTGTTCGCAAAAGCATTTTACTAGAACAGTCGCATGAGCACTTGTGAAAATAATAAGACTGCACGTCTCTATAAATGAAGGACGAGGTGGCTCATGGCAGTCTCTCCCATGCTGCAGGTGAATAGGAGCAGAATAATAGCAGCTGAAAGGGAAATGGCAAATTTGCACTTTTGTTAAACAATGTCAGGAGAACTTGTAATGTTAATTTCTATTTTAGACGGGGATTATCGAGAAAAAGAGAGCCACCCCCTCTCCCCCGAGGAACAAGGTTGTACATTTTTGAGTGATTCAAGAGTACAACACTATATACTGAGTGATGTCAATGATCATAATACAAGAAAGAGCTGTGCCCCATATCATGACAAATCTAATTGAAATTGATCTGCAGTATCAAAGGTTACGAAGGGAGAGACAGATTAATGAATAGAAAAGAGGGTTACAATTAAAAAAAAAATAGAACAGTAAATTACCTTACTTTCATTTATCAGTCATATAGCAGAGGTTAAGTGTAATTTTGAGGCATGATTTTAAACTCAGCAAGGTTCACCACTTTCAATTGGAATCATTAACATACAGTGGCGAAAACAAGAGGTAACTCTTAATGTATTGGTTTGTGAACCATTTAGGATTCTCACATATTTCACACCTAAAATGTTATTAGATTGAAGTCCTATTAATAGATAAAGATAATCTGATCAAAAAAAGGCAAAAAATATATACTTTATTCAACATTTATTTAACCACAAATGATTCAGTATTCAATATCCATGTTTCAAAAAGTATGTGAACCTTTAAATTCAGTACCCCTTGAGCAGCAATGACTTCAAGTAAGTGTTCCCTGTAACTGCTGGTCAGTCTCTCACAGCGGTTTTGGAGAATTTTGGCCCATTCCTCCTTACAGAACTGCTTCAACGCAGTGAGATTTGAGGGCTTCCTTGCTTGGACAGCTCTCTTCAGGTCCTGCCACTCATTTTGATGGGGTTTAGGTCAAACTTTGACTAGGCCAATCTAAAATGTGGAATTTCTTCTTCTGCGGCCATTCTTTTATAGATCTGCTTGTTTGTTTTGGATCATTGTCTTGCTGCATGACCCACTTTTGCTTCAGATTCAGCTCACGGATCGATGACCTGACATTCTCATTTAGAATCTTCTGATACCATGCAGAATTCAGGGGTGTGTCAGTAATGACAATCTGTCCAGATCCTGAGGCAGCAAAGCAGCCCCAAACAATCACACTCCAACCAACATGCTTGACGTTTGGCTTGAGGTTCTTCTGTTTGAACACAGTTTTGGTTTTCACCAAACCTAACGTTTCTCATTGAGGCCAAAAAGTTCTACCTTTGACTTGTCTGTCCAGAGAACATTATTCCAGAAGTCTTGTGAATCCTCTATGTGCTCTTTGGAAAACTTCCGACGGCAGCAATGTTCTTTTTAGAGAGCAGTGGTTTCCTCCTGGCTATCCTTCCATGAACATCATTCTTGTTCAGTATTTTTCTGAGTCATGAACACTCACATTAGCCAAGGCTAGAGTGGCCTGCAGATCCTTGGATGTTACTCTGGGCTTCTTTGTGACTTCCTGGATGATTTGCAGGTTTGTACTTGGAGAGATTTTGGCAAGACGACTGCTCCTGGGTAGAGTGACTGTGGTCTTGAACTTTCTCCATTTGACTGATAGTGGATTGGTGGAGCCCCAAATCTTTAGAAATGATTTTGCATCAATAACCGCTTTTCTAAGGTCCTAAGAGATTTATTTTTATCGTGGCATAACGTGTTCGCACACACCTGTGTGGTGAAGACCAAACTCACAATGTTTTAGTTATTTATACAGGGTGGGGACTCTCAAATTCACCCTGAAGATCTACATAATTATTTAAACACCTGATTCTAATTATCCCCTTTAATTTAGCTGATAAAACCAGGGTTTCACTTACTTTTTCATATATCCTGACTCTTAATTACCCATTGTTTGTCTAATTCATACAACATTTTGATTCAAAAGACATGGAATTGGTTAATATAAACCCTATTGTATTTTTAAGAAAATACTGGTTTTGATTCAAGAAGGTTATCATGGAAAAACTATGGAATTTTTGTAATTACAGCTGAACCCCGTTATAACGCGGTGCTCGGGGGCCACATAATGAGACCACGTTATAACCGGAATCGCGATAAAATGGCCACCACGATCAGGGGTTCCGCGTCTGCCGGAGGAGAGCTTGGATAACTCCCCCAGCTGTCCCAGACCCGGTGCAGAGGCACCCCCACGCAGCACTTACCCGGCATCTGGCAGCTCTCTCTCCCTGCTTCATGTCAGCTTCTGGTTGACAGATCAGCTCGAGAGCCAGCTCCCTTAAAGAGACAGTGTGTGTGTGTCTGTCTGTGTGTGTGAGACTGTGTGTATGAGTGTGTGAGACTTTTTGTCTGTGAGTGTGTATTAATATTACCACTAACTTTAGTGTAGCAAGATTGAACCTCTTCAATGCATAGGGAGCCTGAAACAAGCTGTAAATATGTTCCTATATTTCTAATAAACAAATTCGCTTTATTCTGTTGCCAGAGTGCTCTCTAAAATAGATGTATATTTTCATACAGTCTTAATTACGCGGGACTATCTAACACCTGGACCTCCCACTTGTACAGTATATCATTCAGCTCAGTCATTGCCTGCAGGCACTAACATGAAGAGAATACCGAGAACAACCCCAAATATTTGTAGTGTTTGATGTTCAGATTAATACTAGGGTCTATGTCTTGCCCAGTGATTTAAAAGAAAACCCTGCACTGTATTCTGCAAATGTTTTATGCATTGTATATATTTGGTGAGTACACAGGTATATACTGTAACAACAAAGTTTTATTTCACACTGATATTTAGGTATGGTAAAGTATTCTAAAGGGAATAAGTAACCCTCAAAGATAGATGAATCCAAAGTAATGTCTTTTATACTCTTCTGTGGAATATTATAATGTGCACATTTTTGTGATAAAGGATCCAAGGTCTAATGGTGAAGTACTTCACATTTCAGAGAACAAAAACCCATTTAAAGAAACTGAATGCAGACTGATGTATTTTATATTAGATGTAAACACTCTCCTTTAGACTATGATTATTTGTTGCAAATAAAGAGAATAGCCCAGCACTGTTATAGGAGTATTAAATCCCCTGCTTTATAATCCACTCCATTGCTGCTGTAGAGAAGCCAATGTTGCAGCTGAAAAGCAGAGTCACGAGTAGTAACGCTCTTGTATCTCTTTATGCACACAAGGAAAGCTCCGAGACCACTCTTCCCCAGCCTCCGATCTCCTGCCACAGCTTAGCTACAATATGTCTATCGGAAGAAAGGTCACAGGAGAAGCCAGGAGCAGCGTTAATATCACTATACAGTCCTGATGCCCTCGGTATACCCCGCACTGCCAGCTCCTAGATAGCACATGTTGTTGCCAGTTGCGTGGGAAAGTGTTCAGGGAGCTTCTGCATGGGCATCAACAGAGAGGGGGATTGCAACAATGAGAAACTCCAAGTTTCAGGTATCGCAGCTGCTTGATCTGTCCCCCCCACCCCGCCCCCCCCCCTGTGCCAGAGCTCCTAAATCCCCCCTCTTGTTGGAGGCTGCCCCTTGTCTTCCTGGAGACGTGACCTCACATGACCACCGGCGTCATCGGGGGGGGGGGGGGGAGGGGGCGCTGGCAACATGATCTCTGAATCATGAGAAGCAGGCAAAATTGAAAAACACATGGTAGGAGAACTTCTGCTTCGGGAGCCACGCTCAAACCGGGTTATAAGTGGATCCGTGTTGTATCAGATCGTGCTATAACGGAGTTGAGCTGTATCATTGCGGTTCACAAACTTTTTCTCGCCACTGTATACAGCAAAACAACAGATGCACTTGATACCGTGAAATTCTCACCCATTTTTGGATGTTATTGTTAAAGTACAACCCTATAGGAGATTTTATGGTCCAAATACAGTACACTAACACCGTCCGTGTCCCTTTGGCACAGAAGGGGTCAATGCAAGTGCAAGAGGACATGTAAGAGTGTTAAAAGGGGGAAATTATGTGAAAGCTATCACTATACAATTATACAATTTATTGTAGCTACCAACGGTGTAAATTAGAAGTAATGTGCTATTAGCACGGAAATTAATGAGCTTTGACTTGAATGGGAGTTTTTGGTTGATCGCACCACTTCCATGCTTATTGATTAAGCCCCTAAGAGATAAATAACGGAACCTCTAACTTATTATTTTCTACCTGAGTAACTATAGATACCAAGAGCAACTACAGTATACTACTAGGTAAAGTGTTGAGATTTTTTTAGACTGCTGAAGAAAAAAAAAGATGTGAAAAATAAAATAATACAGTTAAGTAAAACAAATAGTTTAAAAAATGACATTTTAACAAATGTTTAATAAGCACTACAGTTTAATTGTTTAGGAAAATCCCATAATTCCTTACCTTTTGTCTACTAGACACAACTGTTCCACTTGTTCTCTCCACAAAATGTCACCTTCTGTTTTGTTGAAGAAAATTAGTTTAGCTCTTCTGAAAATAAATAGCAAAGTGAACATTAGGTTCGTACAATGAAGGTATGGTGATAAAAACAAATTACATTTACGTCCAATTTAGGGGCCAACATTTACAAGATAAACAAATTAAGGGCTTTTAAATAGCAAATTGCAAAACTCATCAAATATATTTAATACACATATCTAGTGTAAAGTGGAAGAGAAAATAGTAATAAATGAGTTCCAAAAGTTTACTTTGTATTGTAACAAACGTTCTTCTCCCCTTATTTGCATAACACATAGATCATTTTGTAGTACAACACAAATTATGAGCTTAAGTACGTGCGTATAGTGCCCGCGACAGGCACCGCCGCCCAAAAACACATACATTGCCGCCGCGTGCGCTTATAAGCGCGACGGCGGCAATGCGACAGAGCGATGTCGCGGACTTTGAAAGCCGGGAATATTTGATTTTTCAAGGGCTGTCGCCTCATGTGACAAACCCTGAACAAATCAAATGCCTGGAAGCCTGCGATGCCGCCGCAAACCGAAATATAACTTTCGCTAGCGGCGACGGGTGACGTCACCCGTCCCTGGCACTTTACGCATGGCCTTAGGAGGAACATCAGAATGCTGTGAAAGCAATCATAGATGCTACTACTGCATGCGATCTCCTACATTTTACAGACAAGTGCAGCAGTCAGTAATAATAATCAGATTCACCTAAATTGTTTCACCCAATACTCAGAATCTAACAATACGAGGCACATTATCTGACATATACTAGTCCTTTATAGCAGTTCTTATTGTGAAGATAAGGGGTATAGCTCAGCCATCTGAAATACCACATTTCAATGTCACTTGAGATAACAAATTTCAGTCAATACGATTGGTAGATTTATTTTGCCATAATGCATGTAGGAGACTAACACACTGTACTACCAAACTGAGAGTACATTTACGTTGAACTAAAGCTGTGCAGTTTAGACTAGCTTGTATCGTGAATGGTTTATTATATATTTTTGGAGCCAGTTAGAATAATTATTTCAAATCCTGTAAGTAGTTCTCAGCTTAAAATTAGTTCAGAACTATATATATATATATATATATATATATATATATATATATATATATATATATATATATATATGCACATGTATTCATTTATAGTGTCAACCATTTATGCAGGGCTTTCAATGCGGGGAGTACTTAGCACTGCCCACGTGGGCTATGTAATGAGATGCGAGGGATACCAGTTTGAGAGACACGTCCTGGCATTTATAGAATTGAATATCGAGTAAGTACTTTATTTTAAATTGTAAGCTATGAAGTCATTTTTAAGACTTCGGGAAGGGGGGAAATGTAATCAACAGAGCCTGGTCATGCGAGTGTGGAGGCCAAAATCATTTGGGCAAAATGTCAGAGGCAACATTTTGGAAACGTAAAATGCCATTTTCCTTGAAGGTTTTCGCAAAGTGTATTGTGTAACATGACCAGGTAGCCAAAAGACTATAGGAGATGGAGAGCCTATCTCTACTGTAGTATGGGTCACATTTACAATGCAGCATTCAAGTCAATGTGTAGGTGTATCTCACCGCCAAAAGGTGCCTTATTGCAAAGGCTGCTTTGTAAATATTGGCCTATACATACAGTATAAACATAGGTACATGTGAACAAAATATAAAAATTATAAATACTGGGAGAAAGTAGTCCCTAATACGAAATGTAGTAGTGTGTTCGTAAACCTGTTGAGACACAGTAACAGTACATTGGATTGTCATATTTGGCCAGTCAAGCAAGTAATGGATGTTGTACAGCTGTATGACGCTACAAAATTCTGCAGCGAGGTTCAATGGGGTCTGAAATGTGAAATGAAAAGATAACACAATATAACTAATGAAAATACGACACCTTAGGATGTTATGGCACAGGATGATGAAAGTCATTCATTGGTGCATGAGCACAGGTAACGTGTGAGTGTAAAGGACTTAGACAGGAACATAAATCTATCTCAAGCCTGCACATTTAAAGAGGTAATCCGTTTTTTTCTTCTGTACATGCCAAAAGGTAGTATCTAGAAGACGAAAGCACAAATATACCAAAAGTACTTAAGCTTTAAGCAAGATTAAGGATTGAACCTTATGAATTTTATGGAAAATAGGTCTTTTCCTTAACAATACTCTAAAAACTAGTCTTATTTCACTTTACGAGCTAGCTGATCAACGGTTTCTTTTGAATCAATTTCTTCTCCACAACTAGCTGTTTAAAAATTACCTAGTCAACCCATAGAGTTGGGGCATCCCAAGTTGCATTTATTTTGACTCTTGTGTGTTTAGCTTTAATGTAATTAAAACCATCATAGATGTACAATATTGTACGTATCAATTTTACTAAAAAAAAAATCTATATTAATTATATCAATATATTTCAAAAACATCTATAAATATAAAAAAATCAATCACTGGCCCTATTTATTTTGTACAACAATTTCCTGTGTAGCAATGTATCAAAAGTTTTTATTTTTTATTTTAAATAAAATCTAAATAGGTAACATTTACTGCAATAACTTGGTCTAAATGTTCTACATTCCGCAATCAGGAAACACAATCAAGAAACTAAATTCCAGTTTGTATGCAAATGGAATAGGTGAATAACCTTGTTTGCTGGGCTAATCTGACATCTGAAAGTGCAATCACCTTGAGTGAGAAAACTATAAGGGCTGTTATATACTGCCGTGCGCGCGCGGAATTAAGTTGGCTGACGTAAGTCAGCCTTTCAATAATGGCGCTGCCCACGCACGGCAGGGAGCCGACAGACAGCGGCGAAGACGAGCCCCCTCTCTCCCTATGTATTTCTCTCCCTTCCGTATCACCCCGTCACTCTCCCGCCTAGCATGTATTTCTCTCCCCTGCGTCTCTCTTACTCACCTCTTTTCCTCACTTACCCCCTCTCTCCCTCCGTCAAGTCAATTACCCCACGCTCACTCATTCCCTCCCCCCTCTCACAATATTCCCCCACAAGATATACAGTATACCAAAGTGTGTGTGTGTGTATATATATATATATATATATATATATATATATATATATGTGTGTGTGTGTATATATATGTGTGTGTGTGTGTGTGTGTGTGTGTGTGTGTGTGTGTGTATATATATATATATATATATATATATATATATATATGTGTGTGTGTGCATGTTTGTATGGGGCGTTATATGTCTATATGTTATATAGTGCCTTCTATAGAGCTACCAATTCTTTTGTCTGAATACAATTGGCTGATAATTACAATAGCCATTGGTGATTTTTTGACCACTTTATGTATCTTTGTCCTCATGGTATATTTGTATTGTCAGTTGTGAGTCCCCCTCCTCTTTTATATTTCTCCCCCTGTTTTTATCTTTACACCAATACATCTTGTAATAATTATATTCATGGTATGCCCGTGTGCTTCATTATAAGGATACTTTTTTGTTTTTGTTGTGCTATACATCTATTATCCTTGAGCACCACTGCCTATTGATATTCTATCATACACTTAGGACAGTTTTTGGGCAACCGCTACGAATTGTGTTGATGCGGTATACTTTGAGTACACACACACACACACACACACACACACACACACACACACACACACACACACACACACACACACACACACACACACACACACACACACACACCTCCCCCCTCATCAACTCTTGTAGGGCCCCTCTCCCCATCACCTCACCTCCTCCTGCTCCAGCACAGACAGCCTCTTCCCGTCGATCTCTGTACTCTGACTGTAACTATGGCGACGGAGCTGCCTTGTGGCTCCACCACCCACACACTGCTGCCGGTAGAGTCCCGCGCAGGACACATGGGAAGGAGGTGCGCACTGCTCTCAGGGGTCAAAGTACTATAAGCGCGCGGAACGCTTGGCGGGCCGGCGGCCATCTTTCTTTTTTTCAATTCTTATTTTAAAATTGAATTAACTGGCGCCCACGGGGCCCGGGACACCAGTGCCCTTTCTCCCCCGCTGTTGGCGGCCCTGCATGCACACGCGCGCGCACGGCCGCAACCTGTATAGAACGGCTCATAGAAGTCTTCTAAATGCATGGTTAAAGATTTGCTTTCTATCATATTGTGCTGAGTCTAAAGTGATATTGTTTCTATACTGTATGTGCATAAAAATGGCTAGGCAGAGTTTTCACTGCTTTACATGTGCAGAGTTGAAGGGAGTAACAAATGCATTTTGGAGGATTACCATTTAAATAATCTGCTCAGTAAACTTTGCAAAGACAACGTGATTTCTTCTTCAGATAATATTACATCAATCATTTGGACGATTCAGAAATCAAATCAATGCATATGCAACAGGGTCCATGGAATTTAGAGATAAATGTGTCATGCTAACAAACTAGGTTACAATGGCATATCGGTTCACACAAAGTTAATTCTCTACAGTGGAAATTGTAATTTTAACAGCAACAAGTAAATCATTTTATTATCTATATTGTAAAGCATTTTATGTTAAATAAGACAAATTAGATCTTTAAGCAAAGCAAAACACGTTGTTCAATGCAGATTAAATTCAGTGATTAAAATAGACCGTCCCACTTAGCACACAAGAAAGAGACCTTATGTAAACAACTTGATGTAACTGGGCTCCTTTAGTAAATTAGATCATAACTTAAAGAAAAAAATATCCTTCTTGGCTTCTTTGAAAACGAAGGAAGCTTGAAAAGAATATCCTGTGTTTTTTCCACTCTCTGTCTAACATCTTCCTGTCTGAGCACCAAGATAAGGGAAATGGCACATTGCATTAATATGAATAATAATACATATGCATTTTTTACATGGTACTGACAATGTATACAGAACTATACATGTAATTGTTCAGGCAAAGAGAGTCCCTGACTCCCCCATTATCCATTTTTTTGTACCTGGGGTAGAGGGAGATAAAGTGACATTCCCAAGCTCACGAGGAGAGTCGACACTGGGATCCAGAGTTTCAAATGCAATGATCTTAGCATTAAGCTACTGTACTCATTCAGCCCATTGAGGGGGAGGAGCCAAACTTTCACCCAAGTTAATGAATGTGGCAAACATTTGTACCTTTGCCCACTGGAGGGGAAATAATTAACTTGCAAAGGTTTGCAATAGGAAGTCAGAAGCACATTTCCTATAGGTCATCATATGATTTCACCAGTGTTTGTGATTTTTGCAGTGACTTTAATAGATATACTGTAAGCTAGGGGTGTGCGAGATACTTTGTGGGGAGCGCGGAGGTTACAGAGGCCCCGCACTCTTCCCCAAAGCATTTAAATTAAATTCCGGGTGACCGCGCGAGGCCTCTGCAGCTCAACTTACCGAGATTCAGTCGGCCTCGGGACACGTAGCCATGGCAACATGTCACATGACCCCGCAGCGACATTTGACGCTGCACTAAGGTAAGTTTACCCATTAAAAAAAAAAAAATCTTTACTTTCCCACAATTCTACGTCCCAACACAAACAGGGTAACGGAAGTCAAACCCCTTTAAAGTTTTAACAAAACATGCCTAAAACTGACAATTTTTTTTATTTCAAAATAATGTAACAGACGTGGTTAAAAAAAATAATTGCATGCATCCCCCAAAATAAACCCCATAAATATGTAATTGCCACAACAAATGTTTGGTTGTGCTGGATATTTAACTTTTAAGGCTGCAGGATCTCATTAGACACATATTCAATTAAGTTTTGAAATACAAAATGATGTTACAGTAGGTTGAATAGGTTAGAGGTGATTATCCTGGTAAATACAACGCTGTCAAAGAGTTACAAAATTGCCTACAGTAATTGTGACTAGGGGGCATTCAGAAAAACCTCGAACTGTCCATTGTAAACTAGTTTATGGCAACTTGGAGGAATCAACCGTGGGAAAAGTTCCATATACAGTAAGAAATTGAATCATATATATATTTTCCGCGTCAGACAGCCCTTTTGTAAGGGTCAGAAACATTTAAGAAAGCAAGTTTGACGCTGGACTGTAATTTCTAAGAAATTAAATATTTGAATATGATGCAGAAAACTTGAAATAATAAAGATAACTAAGTTGCAATTAAGAAATAAATACAAAAAGCGCATCTATCGTAATGACTGTTCTTATAACATCAACTTTTTGGTTAAACAATGCATATACTATATGTTTTAATGATTTTATTTGTGACTTGAATGTCCTGATGATAATAATGTTGGTGAATTCTGTTTTAATGCAATATAAGAGCTTCAAGTATTTCAAAACTTTAAACTGTAATATGTTCGAAAGTCATTGACTCACTAAGTTATGGCACACACATTCACTGGGACATACCTGGCTCCAGTTTTGTTAGTTTTTTTTAAAGAAAGAATTAGCAATGCAGATTTTTTGTTTTACAAGCCAAACATTTTTTTTTTTTTACAGTTTGTATAGTCTAGTTAAAATGGGTCTCGTATCTATGCTATAAAAATAAATAGTTCAAAGCTTGCATGGCTAACATTACAAAGAACAAAACATATTTGCAATTAAATGACAATAAGTAAAAATCTAACTATTTTAATTTAGTATAGAACTTCTATCACTATCCATAGTAGTGATATTACAGGTTTCCTTACCAAAACAAATGCATTTCCATGGAATAATTCCACCTGAAAGCGTTAGCCTCCTTTAAAATCAAAGATGCCACTGATTTTTGGGATGAACGAGACTGACTCCATACAAAGGTCAGATTTCTTTAATGACTGTAGAAGAATTGTCAGCAAGTTTGTGGGTTGATTATGTGCAGTTGGTTTTACAGAGATTTTCAGGTACATTTTTTTGCATTTCAATAAAACTATTCAATATGCTTTTTCATCGCTGCACCTTTATTTAATCCATTGAGCAATTAGATCACATTATTTAGCATATGACCAGGCTCTCCAATATGCATTCACAGCCGGTGTCCACTATGCCAGTATGGAAGAGGTTATTTGTCAAATGATTTGAATAGGCGCCACAAATACCATAGATGAATAAAATAAACCGAATAATTAAACAATATATGTAGAACACAAAAATGTAACCTGAAAAGATACTTCTCAACCTTTCCTGGAAATATGCGAGGATTTCCAACAGATGCAGTCTTGTTGTTGGGGTGGGGAGGGAGCGATCAAATCAGGAACATAACATGTGAATAAAGAAAATATCTTCACACTTTCTGCAATTTGTCAGAACACTGCATGATTATTTCTACTTTGTTGTAAGTAGAAAATCCTCAAGAGCCAAGATTTTCATCTAGTCCGCATTGTATTAATATACTGCACAATTATTGTTTTTTTATATTTTCTTTATTCACATGTTATGTTCCTGATTTGATCGCTCCCTCCCCACCCCAACAACAAGACAGTATGGAAGAGGTTAACAGCATGAGGAAATTAGACTTTTAAAAAAAAAAACCCTGGAGTTCACCAGTCCCTCCCCCTGCATGTCTGCCACAAGGTACTGTGTGCTATGCTGCTGTTTCATTCTACCAAAGAATTTCTGGGAGATAATACCTCAGTGTGCCTTTGGTGGAAGCCAAAGTGTGTCGCAGTTTGCTGCTGTTAGAGCTGCTCGATTATTGGGTTGGGTAAAGTATTTCAGATGCCTATTGAAGCATTTCCATCTTCACACTTTAGACTACAAACTGCGCCATTTTTATACATATCCCCCAACGTACAGTATGCAAGTTACAAGCTTTAATGTGGGCAGCTATTTCTATACCTTGCCCAGTACTGTACAGCTGCGTAAATGAAATGAAAGGCATGTCCTCTAACACTGATGGGGTTTCCTTCAGTTCAGTACCAACCTGAGACTGTAAACACTGTTTAAAACATGCGTCAGCAGTTTGATCATTGGCGTAAGACCTGTTCCAGCTGCCAAAAGAAAAATGTCTTCCACGGCTTCTGTCTGGGACTTCCTGAAATCACCTTGAGGGTTGCTTACCAAAATATAATCACCTGTGAAAAATGAAAAAATATAATAAAAAAAATAAATAAATATCAAATTGTTTTTGATGTCCATGTTTTAGAAAGCTTTAGCTGCAGAAATAACATAACATGCTTTTGGTTTACAGATGGTTTATTAGTAAAATATAGAAAATACAAGCAATGATCTCGGACTATATAATAACCAATGCTTCAAGTTGTATATAATTATACAAACATCTCAAACATAAGGATACTGTAAAAATATGACAATGTACTCCATTCATCAAAACAATTAATATTCCATGTATGTTTGCAAAGAAAAAAAAGGCATTTTTTTTGATGTCCAGACTTTCCCTTTGGGAGCCAAAGTGACATAAGCATTTAAAACCAACGATGACAAGTTTAAGTTATACTACTGGAATATGCACTAGAATGTCAGCAATAAAGAAATAACTAAAATGCTATTACAATTCTATACCATCTCATTTTTAAGTGACATCAATGCTGTGAATGCATTGATGAAAAATGTGGCACAACTAAGGTGAATGCAGCTCCAGATTTCAGAGGCATTTCATATTTTTAGGTAGCCACAGATTCCTTTTGTGCCAATTTAATTGTATCACAGTAAACACAGGGATATAACCATGTTTTAATGAGGCTTCAGTATAAGCCTGTAGTGGTCTGCGGAACCCATCAGGGAGCTGGTTAATTGCAACTAGACAATTAACCAGTCTCCACCTGGTTACTCAGACAAATATAAAAGCCTCCTGCTGGGAACTGACAGGGAGACTCTTGAGCACACAGAAGGACTGTGTGCTGACATCAAGACACCAGGGACCAGGCCTCTATTCCAGGGTGCAGCGAACCCAGAAACCTGCCAGAGGCTGGCCCCTCAACGGACACCAATCCAGACCCAGAGACTGACATGAAGGTCCACCTGCTTTGAAGTACCTCTTTATACTTTGGGGTGATAGGTTAGTAAGGGGTTTAATCCCACAGCCCTGCAGATAGGGACTGGGGAAGTGAGTTAGCCCTTACAAAGGGATAGGCTGTTTATTTTTGTGATTTCCTGCATTGTTTAAAGTGACAGGCTGAATAAAGCCATGGTTTAATTTCCCCATCTCTGTCTCCCTGGTTGCACCTCTGCACATTTCTCTTACACACAATTCGTTTACAACCTGTGCCCAAATCTTGCATCAGCTGAGTACTGGATGTCACATCTATAATGTATAATGTATAATGTATAATGTTATGAGAGGAATTGGTGGAAAGACATATGGCAAATTGACTAATGGAATTACTGCTTTATATCAGTTTCACAATTGGGCAACACATCCATTAAATTTAACATGTAATTTTAATTAGCAGAAATAAGCTTTTCATGGTAAGGCATAATACAATATACCGTAAACGTAATCATATTCTTAGTAAGGCTGATCCTCTCCCACCATTGCCAGACAACCAAAACGTTTATGGCAACACGACTGAAATGAAGAGACAACAAGCAAACAGCTCCGAAATTCATCACAATCTTTGTTTATGCAAATAATAAAATGACCTAACAAATAGATGGAGAACTGTGAAAGCAATTGCTGAAATAGAGTAAACAAAAAGGGTTTCTACAATGTTTTTGGGGAGTTATGATTATTTTTCTAAAGCCTTTGGTTTCTGGACATGATCTTATATATAGGTCCTTATAGTTCTAGACGGAGTTAAGGGGTTCATTTTAATGTGAATAAAATAAGTCTGCTCGAGCGATACTAGCAAAATACAGTACATTAATTATATCCTTCATTGTTCTGGTAAAAAGCTGTAAAAGATATAGGCTAAAGTCTTCCAGTCTGGAAGTGTCCAATTCAAATATTTGTGGCAGTAAACATAATCTTACCTATTGTCAGATTATCCACCTGCGGGGTAAAACTTCCATTTGGATAAATTTTTATCATTATGTATATGAATCTCTCGTCATGATATGTTTGTAGCTGGGGATCCAACACTAAGGAGTGTGATACTGGTGTATATGGCTTCACTACTTCCATACCTAAAAGAAACACAGAGAAACAAAGGGTATAGTTATTCTAAGGCCCCACTGCATGCGCCGGCGCATCTGCCTTGTGTCCTGGTGGCATGTATGGAACTTCACTGCGATCTGTGGTCTGTAGGGAGCAGTTTTTAGGTGTGGGGGGCGTGGCCAAAATGGGGCGGGGGGCATGGCCAAAATGGGGTGGGGGGGGGGGGGCAGGGCTATTATGCACATTTTCTGGTGTGTGTGTGTACGTACAGCGCAGCACCCAGTCAGAGCTCTCACACCGGGTGACACCACAAACTCTCACCCGAAAAAAAGAAACTAGCCAGTCACAAGCAGCTGATGTGAGACTTGAGTCACAAAGCCCAGAGAGGGAGGAAGCGGGTGGAAGCGAGCAAACCCTTCACCTAAACTGCTGAGGACCTTGAGGAAGGATCCACCCCCCTGCCGGCGATCTCCCCTCTTCATTGGCTCCCTGCCACACCACGTGACACGTCGCCGCTTGGGATCACAATTCTGTTGTAGCCCTGCTGGCTGACGCGTTACAGTGTGTAGTGAGCCTGGCAGCGAGGAGGCACTAGGGACATCTAGGGAGGAGATAAGGGGCTGGTGGGAGGTGCGTGCGCCGCCGGCTGCACTGGGGACCTAGCCTTAGGCCTTGAGCACTCACAGCGCTACGCGACGTATGCACATTCGTCACTGATCCCTGGCGGCCAATGGTAGTGTTCATTGTTGAAACTACCATTGGCTGCGAAGTTAGGCGTTGTCGCTGCTGCTGTAGCTGGAGTCTTTCAAAACTGCGCGACGTCAGTGTCAGCAGCCAATGCATTGATTGGCATTGGCTGCGGAAAGTGAACAGACTCGGCTGCCACACACACACACACACACACACACACACACACACACACACACACACACACACACACACACACACACACACACACACACACACACACACACACACACACACACACACACAATGCTTTTGTTACACCGCTCCCCCTGCTCAGAGCTCCCAGCTCAGAGCTCCCCCCTGCTCTCAATTCCCCGCTCCCCGCGCTCTCAGGACCCCGCTCCCCGCTCTCAGGGTAGGAGGCTGAGCGCGTCACGTGGGGACGTGGTGTGTCCGATCATTCCGTCTGCTGGGGATTTTCACACCATTACCCAGCAGACAGAGGCACGCGCATACAGACACGCTGTGTGTGCTCAAGGCCTTACAGTGGAAAGAGTTAAGACAGAAAACAAACAAACACTGAAATAAAAAGGGTGTTTGTTTTTTTTTAAAGCACAAGTAAGAGCCAATAATAATATTATAATAATACAAAAAATATCATAGTTACATAGTAGATGAGGTTGAAAAAGACCTCTGTCCATCACGTTCAACCTATGCTACATTTAGACGACAGCTACTTATCATATATTTGTATTTACAGTATTTTGATCCAGGGGGAAGGCAAATAAAAAACCCCAGTGAAACATCTAAAGATATCTAAAAAAGGGGGGCGGGGGGGGGGAGAGATTCCTCCCTCAATCCAAATATTGGCAATCAGATTTCTCCCTGGATCAACATCCTTCCCATGTTTACTTATTTGGTATATTCCTGTATACCTTTCCTTTCTAAAAAGATGTCCAACCCTTTTTTTTGAAGATCTCTATTGTGTTTGCCATCTCATTCTCCATGGGTAATGAATTTCAAATGTTAACAGCCCTTACTGGTATTTTTTCAACCAGACACAGTAAGATACATCGGTGGTAGCTACGCCTATACGTTGTATATTTTATTCACTGTTCTCCTTGTACAGTGAAATGTTTTATTTAACCCATTTATTAAAGTTATTTATTATTATTTGGTGGTGTGCAACAAAGTGATTTTCTTTATACCTTAGGCTACGCTTATGGCGACGGTGACGCAACGGCGACGTGAGGCTATCTAATCTGCCAGAACGAGATTTGCCAGAACGAAGAAATACAATTTGGATGACCTTTCGCAGATGGACTAAGGTAATCACCAAACAACCAATTTGAAAGTCATTTTTGTATCTGTTACTTTGTATCGTTTATCTTGCAACACTAGCCAGTGTTGTTTTCAGGTTACAATGACACTTTGTGACTGAGCAAAAAGAAGATGTCATCAGATGGAATCTTACGGAAGCACACGGTATTACCACACCTGGCTCCAGAATTGTGTAACGAGGACTGCGCTATGACTCAAAAGCAGTGAAGGTAAAATCGGTGGGTATACCCCAAGGTGTGTATTGGAAACCATTTCCTAAACCAATTATCCAGAAGCAAAAGACATTGGGCATTTCACAGGTTGTACTGTTTGACTCGATCGTGATGGCTAAAGCTGCTGGTATTAATACACTGGAAGCAAGGAAATTGGTGAAAGAACATTTAAATGAGCAGATGCAATAAATTCAAGCAACACGTTTGAAATATGATCTACCCTTGCATGACCATTGGAAACAACACAGCTACCGTGAAAAACGCTGTTATGCTACATTTGGACATTGCTATTTCATAGATTTTCAAGAAACACGTAAATCGCAGACGAACGAGCTAAAAGCTGATCACTGCCCACAGCCTGGTGTAACCATTGACAATGTAAGGTATAAACAATACCCTATTTTTTATCTGAATACAGGACAAAATAACAACTAGGGAGAAAAGGACCCCTATGGTGAGAGCACTCAGCGGCTGGTGATACTGGTAACTAATGAGCCTAGAATAATCAATGCTCTGATTTCTTCAGACAAAACTGTAATGTCAGAAATGGTATGTGAGACGATCGTTACCAGATGATCTCTCAAAACTAAAATACCTCTCCGTAACTCGTTGTCATTTGAATCAGAGATTTGACTTATTACAGAGACAGAATCACTCAGCAAGTGCCCTGTGGTGATAAGAACCTGCACATTCATGAATTTGCGCATTGCACGGATAACCGCATCTACCTGGATATGTAAACTATCATTGAGACATTTCTGGAACAGGGCGTATACCGTATAATTAACTTAAATAATTTGGATTTGCTCCACACACCAAAAACCTTGTAATCCTGAAAAATTTAGAAATCCCTGTTCAATTTGTTTACTCGGTTGCCATTTAAAATAGCCGTCTGTGAGATTGTAGTAGAAGGAACAGGGATTACATCTGTAGCCGTATAAGAAATTATTCTCTTTGCAAATATTGTTTGTCTTTAACTGTTCCAAAGTGATTCCACACTTATTATTGAAACCTTTACTGGAATGGCTGTAATATGTAGAATTGGCAAATGTCGCAAATCGTGGTTGAGTTCAAGTGTCCCATGCAACAGGTTCACGGAATAACATACCACCACCTTCGGCATCCCATTCAGTTGGAAGTGCTTCTGTCCGTAGCTTTCCAGTCTTAGGCTGAGGCCCCAGTACCTCCACTGCACGTGCGCCCGCGAGACTGGCAGCGCGTGCAGCCGATTCCCTGGTCTGCAGTGAGCTGCAGGAAGAGAGACCTGGTGGGGGTCTAGTACTATTGCTTTAGAATAATAATCTTTACAACAAATGTGAGCCAGTATGTACACTGTATAAATGAGATAGTGAAGGCATAAATGGCAGATCTATTCAGCTCTAGGTTCTTTTCTACTAGTTAACATGTGTGCAGAATTGGTTCAAGCACCCTGTCTGACTTTTGAGTCACTGTATTTGCTGTGGGTGTTTATGTAGACTCAATCCATGGTCTGCATTCGAAGTGTTTAGGTACTATCACAGCACCATCACTCACACACCATATATCCCACTTACCTTTGGGATTACCAGCAGAATCTATCACTGTACTTATGTACACTTAGATAGTGAAGTCATTTAGGGAGCACCTATTATACTAATAGGACTACTTATCCCCACCCCCTATCTCCATTTTATTTTCGCCATTTGTTTAGGATTACCTCACATAGAGAGTTATCCATATAACTTTATTTTATTTGATGATTTCTCCAATTAAAATTGTTTTTAAGTTAGCCATCATTACATGTTACTATTGTCTCTATCAGGCTCATTAGTTACCAGTATCACCAGCCGCTGAGTGCTCTCACCATAGGGGTCCTTTTCTCCCTAGTTGTTGTTCAGTTATTTCCCCTGATTGTAGCACCTGTGCCTAGGCAGTAGCGAGGGTTCCCCCTTCCCATCCCCTTTCCCTTCCCACCTACCCTGGTTTAATTACAGGACAAAATACACAGAAAGAATTTGTTCCGTCACTCCCCCGCCACGCCCCCCCCCCCCCGGTCTCTCTTCCTGCAGCTCACTGCAGACCAGGGAATCGGCTGCACGCGCCACCAGTCTCGCGGGCGCACGTGCAGTGGAGGTACTGGGGCCTCAGCCTAAGACTGGAAAGCTACGGACAGAAGCACTTCCAACTGAATGGGATGCCGAAGGTGGTGGTATGTTATTCCGTGAACCTGTTGCATGGGACACTTGAACTCAACCACGATTTGCGACATTTGCCAATTCTACATATTACAGCCATTCCAGTAAAGGTTTCAATAATAAGTGTGGAATCACTATGGAACAGTTAAAGACAAACAATATTTGCAAAGAGAATAATTTCTTATACGGCTACAGATGTAATCCCTGTTCCTTCTACTACAATCTCACAGACGGCTATTTTAAAAGGCAACCGAGTAAACAAATTGAACAGGGATTTCTAAATTTTTCAGGATTACAAGGTTTTTGGTGTGTGGAGCAAATCCAAATTATTAAAGTTAATTATACGGTATACTCCCTGTTCCAGAAATGTCTCAATGATAGTTTACATATCCAGGTAGATGCGGTTATCCGGGTTATCCGTGCAATGCGCAAATTCATGAATGTGCAGATTGCTCCAGATTACAAACCCTGTGAATATGATATTTGATCCACAGAAAATATTATCGATATGCCCTATGCAGAGGCATTTAACAATCTTGTGTATTTGCAGGATGCTGCATATTCTACAAATGACTGAAGTTCCTAGCAAATTGAATACTAGAAAATGACTTACTAATGCTGATGTTCTTATCACCACAGGGCACTTGCTGAGTGATTCTGTCTCTGTAATAAGTCAAATCTCTGATTCAAATGACAACGAGTTACGGAGAGGTATTTTAGTTTTGAGAGAGCATCTGGTTACGATCGTCTCACATACCATTTCTGACATTACAGTTTTGTCTGAAGAAATCAGAGCATTGATTATTCTTAATCGCACTACATCTATTAGATTGACACTGCAGAATAACAAAATAGATACAGCACTATAGAATCTAACATGGATCAGACAGAGTCTAAATTTAACTCCTAAAGAATATGAGATCATGACATGTTTCACAAACCACAATTCATGACATACACGAAAAGAGACACAGACAGGTTAAAAACCCTGACGACTCTCTATGGGAAGTAGTCCCAGGTGAAGTCTACCCTTCGATTGGGAACTAGTTAATTTTGGACACCTGACTCAGACAGGACCGTATTTTGCAAGAGTGTAGATAGTTCAACCATATCAATACATGTCTACAAAAGGAATTTTTCTTAAGTACTTCAAGATGTGTCGATAAAGGTTATTTAGTGTGCGATGACATCTACAACACATGCCTTGTAATGCTCAATTGCAGGGAAGTAATTGTGCAATAACTACAACGCCGGTAACAGCTCCTTTTACATTAATTAAACCACTGGATAATGGATCTTAAATAGTTATATCTACTGAAAATGATTGTAACATACCTTCTCTTCAGGCATCGATTGTTACAGTTAATGGGAGTGTACATTGTTTTGACTACCCTTTCACTCCTCTGTTGCCGAATAAGACATTAAAAACTGCCATACATATCCAGGTACCGGCTATCACTTTGACACTGCCACACGACAGCTATTTAGGCACATTTTTAAGAATATGAAGATAACAATTGGATCCACACATGATATGATATACATACTCCTTCAGAGGGTTCAAAGTGAGTTACTTCGGGTAGACCTCCACCTAGGTGATTTTCCTCAGTGGATAACTACACTAGTTCAGTCACTGAAATCTTTTTGGCCAATGACAGGAGATTTATTGTCAAATATTGGGACTGGCTTACAAACTGTTGGGAAATATATTTCTGGTGGACTAGAAAATGTTTTTGGGATCCTAGGTTATCTGAAACCAATATTATTTCTAATTTTAGGAACAACAATGCTCGTTATTTTTATTCGTTTCTTGTCGTTTCTTCCAAAGGTGACAAGAAGACAAGACGACAAGCCTAACTCATTTACTGTTTTCTTTATTCAAATGCAGAATTTATTTAGTTAAATTGCTTTAAACTGATACTAATACTGTACATGTTTCATAAGCACACGGTTTCATATTACCTGCTTACAAATCCGTGCTACACATCATATCACAAGCTTCAATGTTCTGTTGCGTGGACACAGAGGTAAACGAGACTTCACAAATTTTGCAACTTCCACGAGAATGTACTTGGAATGACCTGTCTTACCAAATCAAAAACCACGAAGAACGCAACCAGTCCTTGATTTGATGAGAGACTTTATTTACCAAGAAAGCCTTGCTTATGGTGGACCATTTTCAATTTTAACTCCTAACGGTTCATTGCTACCACATAGCATCCAGATGTTTTGTAATTTCTGGCAAGTGAAGGCTATGCTGAATTTTACTGATCAGCCATATTTTAAATGTTTGAACATTCATCATTTACAGAGGCCCCGCACGCTTCCCAAAGGCACTTAAATTAAGTGCTGGGGGAGCTGCAGGGCCTCTGTAAACAATACCCACCTTGATTCAGCCGGCATCTGGAGACGCGTCGCAATGGCAACGCGGGGTCATGTGACGTCACGTTGCTATGGCAACGTGACGTCATGACGCACAGACGTCAGGAATCAAGGTAAGGAGGAGGCAGGGGGGCTTGCGGAGAGGACGACATCCGGCAGGGGGGCGCAGGGAAAAAAGTTTGCGCCCCCCTGATCTAACTAACCACACTCTGCTTTCTGTAACGGATCTTATGTAATGAATTTATTATCTTTTATTATCATTTACTCATTTTTATTGCTGTATACAAGAAAACAGTGTTATCATTTTATACAACTCTGAGCATCCCTTTTTCATATTTTTCTTACTATATCCTGTGACAAAGATGTAAGGCTACGTTCTACAAATATAACATCACTATTTTTTACGCTTCTCATTCAGTGTGAGAATATAGTTTATTGTCAGACACTATTTGGGAGAAAAAACGTGATACCACAACAATTGGCGCCCAACGTGTGTTGCTCCAGAGTTTTGTATACAGTAAAAATAATTATATGTTACCCATCAATTCTTAAAAATACACGTGTATAATTTCCTCTTGCAACCACAGGACATTACTCTCAGATATCAAAATTTTAGACACTCATCTTGGGTGCAAGTTTTAAATTTTTATTGATATGTCATTAAAGAGTGGCATCATTTTTTTGGTTTTCTTTTTTCCATGCACTTCTATTTACACACAATATACATATACATATATATATATATATATATATATATATATATATATATATATATATATATATATATACAAACGCTGCAAACATATTTGCAAGGATCCCACAGCCAGTCACAACCATAGAACATTCAATGTTAAAGGATCATACAGCTGCACATCCAGGAATTTAGTGTATATGATTCAGTGCAACAAATGTGACCAAGGTTGCTACATTGGGGAAACCAGCCAAAAACTACAAGGAAGAATGAATATGCACAGACACTCTATACTCCAGCACGAAGAAGGAAGATACTGCTCACCTGTGGGACATCACTTCTCACAACCAGATCATTCCATAAATGATCTAAAAATCAAAATCCTCAATGGAATGTTTAAAAGCACCCAAGAACGGAAAACATTTGAACTCAGAATGATAAGACTCTTTGACACCAAAACCAAAGGACTTAATGCGGACATGGGTTTTCTCACACCCTATCAAAATTGCTTGTAATTATCCTGCTTGCCTCTATTCTTATCCACACTTTCTTCCCCCCCCCCCGTATCCCTCCGCCTCCCCACCTTTCTTTGACACTGTCCCCTGGCTTCAAACACTTAACGCCCTACCTTATCTACAGTAAATATCTGTTGTTTTTTTTTTCCCCTCTCTCCACACTGTTTTAGCCATTGAACCCTTTGTATATCAGTATTGCTGGACCTGAAGAAGAGAGGAGAACTCTCGAAAGCTTGTCCTATGACATAAATTGTTAGTCCAATAAAAAAGGTATCACCGAATACTGAAGAACTCATTTATTCTGCACTATATATATACACATATACATATATATACATATATACAGCTCAACCCCATTATAGCGCGGTCCTCGGGGGCCACCCGATCCAACCGCGCTAGAACCGGGGTCGCGCTAATTTTTTTTTAAAATATGCCGCCGCACGCCCGAGGGAGGGAGGGAAGAGGGAGGAGGGAGAGAGGAGGTGGCCGGAAGCCCTACACGTCCCCCAGCAATAGCGGACCTCCGAGTCTAGCCGCAGGCTGCTCCTTACCGCGGATCGCGCTATAACAGGGTTGAGCTGTACATATATACAGCTCAACCCCGTTATAACACGATGCAATGACGGGAAGGAACTACAGTGAGTCCTGTCCATTCAGCAAGTTGCCAGAACCTCCCAAGTTAAAAAGGTGGGGAGGGGCAAGCTCTGGGGGGAGGTGCCACCTAACCTCCATAGACTGTTACCAGTCAGAAATTGATTAACACACAAATTCCCAGATAGCTCAAACTCCTACATCCACCACATCATGAATATATATTTATGCCAAAATGAGTGCTACTGAGCGTGGCAAATGTATACAACTCGCCCCTCCCCACCTTTTTAACTTGGGAGGTTCTGGCAACTAGCTGAATGGACAGGACTCACTGCAGTTCCTTCCCCTCATACAGAGGTAACAGGAAGGGTTCACAGTTTTAGTGTTAGGAACTGTATTTTTGGTTTACCTTGACGTTGGTATGCAGGCTTACGACGCTTTGGCCAAAGGGTTTAACTAAAAAAACAAGTAATTACTATTATTATTCAAGTATTTAAACTTTATACTCATTACCACATATGTTTTGTCAATTTGATGTAGCATTGGGCACCCCTGTCTTCTGTATACATTTGCCACGCTCAGTACCACTCATTTTGGCATAAATATATATTCATGATGTGGTGGATGTAGGAGTTTGAGCTATCTGGGAATATGTGTGTTGGTCTTAAATATGGCCAGCTTGGCTAATACCTGGAGCAGGTTGGCAAGGAAGCCCCTAGGCACTGGACACCCAAAAGTAAAGATGTGTGGGGAAAAGTGCAACCAGAACTGCAGGGGAAGGCTCCTCAAGGTGAGTAAGAGAGGCTGAAGTCTGGCGCAAGTAAAATATAAATGATACACTGACTCCCGCTGACCCAAAAAGGGGTAGGCGGCGGGGGAGTCGGTGAAGTGGGCCAAGTTCTCTCCTTTCTTAAACCCTTTTTAAGAAAGTGTTCTTTAATATCCTTCTTCTGTATTTAAAATGTTTCCAATTTCGAGGGGTTGCTACGTAAATCGCAGGTACTGGCCCGTTGGAATGCCAGCTATTAGAGACATTGTGCTGACTTTGTGCTGAGTAGGCTGTTGGTAGTCATGCTTTTTCTAAACACAGTGGTCTCACTTAGTCCAGCTGCATCTTTACTTATTTTGAGGTCCAGGAATGTGATTTTATCCTTACTGATTTTAACGGTTAGTTTCAGGTTCAGTGTGTCATAATTAAGGATATTTACAAATTCTTTAAAGAGCTGTACAGTGCCATTCCATATTAACAGTATATCATATATGTACCTGAGCTATAGGTCAATATGCTCAGTGTACATAGATAATTTGTCAGTGAAAACATACTTCTCCCACTATCCAAGATCTAAATTGGTGTAGCTTGGTGAGCAGGCGGTCCCAATAGCTGTTCCCTGGTTCTGGGGGTAGTACTTTACGTTGAGTAAAAAGTAGTTATGTGTTAAAACGAGTTTAATAATTCGATTGTGAAGTTGTTATGAGCAGTATACTGTATCTGCAATTACATGTTGAGAGGAAATAACTGCATGCTGCTATTCCATTTGCGGGGATGATGCTGGTACATAACCCATCAATGTCTAAACTAGCTAGATGGGTGTGTGCACTAGTTTTAATACCATTTCATCAAAGTAATGTGTCTTTCATATCTATTACATACGATGGAAGTGCTGTGACAATTGGGCGTAGAATTGTGTCAAGATACAGTATGTGCTGCTATGTTCAGTCAAGTTGTTATTCTCGGATACTATTGATCTACCTGGTGTTTTTTTGCACTGTGTTTTGTTAAACTTTTATTATTATATACAATAAAAAATATGTGATGTATTATTTAGGTTTCTAGGAGTGCCACAAAGTGAATGCTTTCTGATGGCGTATCTACGTTTCTCTCATATCCCTCATCCCAGCTCAATTCTCCACCAATATTTATACTCCTCCGAAAGCAATTGTTAAAACATATATTCAACTCAAACGCAAATGTCCACAAAATAGCCCTTGATGCAGATATTCACACCTTCGCAGGGACGCCACGCACAGGTATATCGCACGCACAAATGTTTAACTACGGTATTTTTTTTTTAATAAAGAAACGAATGTGCATATTAGAGATTAAACCATGAATATTTGTGCCTGCATAGAAAGACTACATCCGCAGCAAAGTCAAATGTCTGCGAAAAATTTGCATATATTTATTTGCAATGTCACTTTGGCATAGGCACTCATTGTGCCGTCAAAATACCATGTATAGCACAGTGTACATCATCAAAGCTACAGTAAATATGAAAAATATATATTTTTTGTCCGATTATTAAACAATTCCAATTTTTAATAAGCATGCTGAATAAAACACAGAGCAAAACATAAGCTAGTTTTGCTGCAGGCACAGCTTTGAACAGTAGAGACAATTCCCACTGGCCCATTCTGTGAGTTAATGCATCCTACTAAATAAACATGCATATGGAGAAGATAATATACTCCACTTTGTGTGTGTGTATGTGCTTGCAGAAACCAGACCTATCTGAGCCATCTCAGACAATCACAAGACATATATTTAGCTCACGATCACTTTAGCCATATTGTATGGCTACGTGGTACGTAAATGTAAACCTTCTCTTGAATTTAATTATTCCACCATTAACGAAATAGTGTAAGGAAATAAATTTTAAAAAATCAGTGAGAACATTTTCTGTAGCGGTGGGTCGGAGTGTGAGTTTCTGCACTACATTTCGTTCACAGTTTTTTAATGTTGCAGAAAGTCTTACGAAAAGAATACTTGTTAGAATGCTATAATAAAAAATAGTTAAGACACAAAAAAAAAAATCACACCCAAGGTTGGATAGAGGGAAAAATTAACGATAACAGCTTATTTTTATTATAAAATATTGTAAATATAGCAAAAAAATTAATCTGTTTAAATATTACAGATTAATTAAAAAGATAGTCCTATTCTAAAATTGGTGGCGTGCAGGGCCGCCAACAGGGGGGGGGACAAAGGGCCCGGGACGTGAGTCAGGGGGCCCCGGCCCTGCCGGTTATATTAAAAAAAAAAAAAAAGGTGGCTACCTGACCTGCGCCCTACCAGAGGGCAGCCAGTGCGGGGTTTACAGCTAGAAGTGCGGCTCTGTACTCGGCTGTCATGCTCAACCCGAGGAGCCCAAACTGCTGCTGGAGGGAAGGGGAGTCTGCACCAATGTGATGGTAAACAAGCGGAGGAACTGCCTGCTGGGACAACGTGCTTCAGGTAGGAAGAGCTGCACTGTATCAATAGTCATACTGGCCACACCTCCCTGTTTATGGGAGAGAATCTCAGACTTAGCTGAAAGTATGTATGTAGTATATATATATATATATATGTATGTGATATATATATATATATAAAATGTATGTATGTAGTATATATGTATATACTGTGTATATATACTGTGTGTATGTGTATATATACTGTGAATGTATACTGTATGTGTATATATACTGTATATGTATACTGTGTGTAATGTATACTGTGTGTATATGTATAGTGTGTGTGAGTGTGTGTGTATATATATATATATATATATATATATATATATATATATATATATATATATATATATATATAATACTGAGTTAAGTTATGGTGAGTAAAAAAAGTGACAAAAACCCTCCACAGGAAAGCAAATATGCAAATACAACTGTATGCTCATCTGCATGTCTTAGGCAGGTCTGCAACCCCGCCTTTCCCCATCATCACCCAGCATACAGCACTTCCACTGCAGCAAGGGATTCTGGGAAATGACATGCAAATGAGCACACAGTGTCACTTTTTGCCTCAAAAACCATTTTTAACATGGTTCCCTATAGGCTATTATATATATTATCTGCTGTCTCCTTGAAAACCATTCCCTCATCCCAAATGGAAGGTTTAGGATTTCCCAACACTTGCATTCTGAATCTCCCTGTGAACGGCTTTTATATTGGCATATTTTATATATGTCCCAAATATTGGGGGCCATGGACATCATTTATCAAAGCATTGTATCAAATATCTAGAAAGTGCATGTAAGCCTATAACAGATAAGTGACTAAAGGGTGAAATGTATATTTGTCCCAAAAAATGGCTGCATGTGTTTGTGTCAGTGGATCAAGACCAATTTTATAGTCTCTCCCCCCCCAGCTCACTGGATCTGATCTGATGCTATCCCCTCTCTCATATGTTATACTCAAGCCAACAAACCTTTTACATATACAGTACTGGGGCAGCGTAAAATACCTCACTCACCCAGTCAGTCACTGTCAAAGTCACTGTCACCCACCCAATCAGTCACACTGTCACCCAGTCACTGTCACACTGTCACCCAGTCACTGTCTCCCACCCACCCAACCACCCACATTCGCTCACCCACCCGTCATTCGCCCACCCACCCGTCATCATTCATCACAACCACCCACCCACCATCATCCACCCACCCACCCACTGTCATTCACCCACCCACCATCATCCACCCACCCACCCACTGTCATTCACCCACCCACTCACCCAGGCAGGCAGTCACGTGTCTTTTGTTGAAAATATAAAAATAAAAAGGTTGCATTGTAATTTTTTTTCTGGATTACAATAAGAAAACCGTTAAGTAAAAGTTGCACGCTAAAAGATATTTTTTGTGGTAGGTGCGCTATGGGTTCGGGGGGGAGGGAGGGGTGCACAATGGGGTCGGGGGGGGGGGGGGCGCTTGCTCCTTTCATTTGTCCCTGGCCGCATGATTTCTGTTGGCGGCCCTGGTGGTGTGGCCTTGGACTTTTTAGCAATATTAATCCTTTACCTGCCAAAGGAGTATGCAATGCATTCGTTTACAAAGAAGTGTGTATATATTCATTTTTTTACCCGAAATGGTGAGCTTGAGGTAAACATGATGTCCAACAGGCACCTGAAGATGACAGCCCTGAGGCAGCTCGAAGCAAAATAATTTGGTATTGTGATTCACATCGGTTTTGGAAACCAGTCTGCACTTCCTATAATAAAATCCTATAGGGGAAAAAGACAGAAGAAGAGTATGTGACTTTCATACAGATGAAGATGTCATATTCATAATTCATTGCCAGTTTTGGTATTAGGATATTGTGTGTGTTGAACTTCACAGACAGTGCAAGCCTAGCTCTCATTAATGAAAACACAGCACCTTTAATTAAGAAAACCATGTCTAGCACATTCTGCATATAAAACATCCCCAATGCAGCCGCTTACAACTGATGTTTTTTTTCTATAAATGTTCTGAGATTTAAATGTGTTTAATGAATGTAATAAAATGGATTTCAATATAAGCTTTTTCAGCTTTTAGGAGGTTCTTTTTTTTCAGGTGCCCTACCTTATAAAGAGGCAATCCAAGCGGCACTAGTATATTCTTTTCATGTATGCAGCCTTTGATTACCTTTATTGAAAACGCTTTACCTAAGCTGCTGATCGATTACTGTAGTTCTCCCATAATCGATCAGCAAAGATCCTGCTTTTCAGGGTTGACTAAATCAGCAGTGCGCAAACTAGGGGGGGGGGGGGGGCGCGGGCCATTGCAGAGGCGCCGCGCTCTTCCCCCAGGCATTTAATTTAATACCGGGGGACCGCGCAAGGCCTCTGCAACAAGGTAACTTACCTTGTTTCAGATGGGTCTCCATGGCAACGCGGCGTCAAATGTCGCGGGGTCATGTGACGTCGCCGGCGTCAAATGACGCCGTGGGTCACGTCATTTGACTAATGTGGAAGGTAGGAGAGGGGACGCGAGACCGGGGGAAGCCTGGCAGGGGGGCGCAGCGTAAAACGTTTGAGCTCCCCTGGACTAAATGGCTGCCTTACATGTTCAATCAAGCGTTCAGTGAGTGTAACTCAGCAGCTATAATTTATTCTTAAAGCTGTAGTTCAAGCTGTCGTTTAAAAAAAAAAAAATTCAATATGTAGACCAATTCAATCTACACACTGGCAAGTGATTAGCTAAATTGCTGATCGATCTGGTCTCTTGTAATCGATGGCTGAAATTTGGCTGGGGGTTCACTAAATGCATCTTGGGTCGCTCTTCTTCTGCACCGACAGCCAAAGTTCTGTGCGGAAGATCATGTGACCAGGCAGGCACTAGATTTAATGGGTTCACTGCTAGAGAGGGCAGGGCTCAAAAAGGTGATGCTGTTTCAGAAGGGAAAGGGTATGTGACTTTGTAAATGGTTGCTATAGGAACAAAAATGCCTGTTACATTAGAATACATTAAAAATATCTTTAATATTTTTTTAAATTTTTTTAAATGTTACAAGTATTTTCTCATAGTACAGAACTGATTTATTAAAAAAAAACACACACATGTAGGATATTGCTTGAACTGCAGCCTTAAATTACTACGATAACATTATCTATTGTTAGAGTTTGCAGCTTAAACTTCTGGGAAGATTGGCAACCAATGATCACAAAGAGGAAAGCGTTGCAAAGATCTTACACTGCTTGGAAGTGTGTTAAAACCTGCTATAAAAATCAAAAAATGTATTAAAAGTCATTCAAAATGGCATAAAGAGATGAATATAAAAAAAATATGTAATAAGTATTAGGTAATACTACAGAATTAATTTATTTTAAAAAGTAGTAGCATTTTGCATGAATTGCTCCTTTAGTAGATCAGCAGAAATGTCCCCTACTTACAATACATAACCTACATATGATCTTTCAAAATCTCACTGTCATTTAAAAGAAGGAGGTCATGTGGTCTCAAAAGTTTGCATGCAAAATAAATAAAAACACTTGTGTTGGTTGCCGAACTAAGCTGTCATTGTCTGTTATAAGATCATAATGTTATTTTCTTCCAATCTTATATGGCAGTGTACCTTTGTGGGATACAAGGTCATTGTTAGCGCCTCTGAATTAGTACTAACTCAGAAACACTATGATCTGAAGAGGACGATAAAAACCCTGGATATTTCCCGTCATGGACATTTTGTTCAAAGCACTACACATTTGTAACTCAATTGGGGCTATATACCACTGAAAGCCATGTGTTTATATAGGATTATAATGCCATCTTACCTCCTGTTCCCTACAGCCAAATAAAAAGTTATTTTCAAACAGATCTTGTTATGTATAGTTGCAAAACTTCATAAGACATTCATTTTTTTTTTAAGACCTGAACACAAAGAAAATATCACTATCTACAGATCTTGGGTGTAGATTTAACTAGAATAGCAAAACAAAAAATATTATGAGGTCTGTATTTCTTTAATTTAAAGTCTTTTTTAAATGTATTTTCATCATTAAATGATAAATGATAAATACAGAATAAAGAGTGTTAGAGCAATCATTAAAAATGGGAATATTTAATACACAAAAAACAAAAAACATGAACTGCCACAGCTCCCGTGTCAGGCTCCTATAGAATCCTACTTACAAGATATAGGTAGGACATGCGCATATAATAGTCAACGTCCGCGGTGAGATAGCAGTCACTCCACTTTCAGTATCTGCAGAGGTGTTACTCCGTCTCCTCTCAGGCCAGCTGGGTGGTTCCGGAGTCTCTCCGTCTGCTGTGGCCCACATCCTCATTGGTTGGGGATTCAGTTCATTAACTGTATCACACTACACTATGTTGCTGTGTTCTTTTATCCACATGTGCTGACTGACGGTTCTAATCATCATCCCCTCTCTGGAGGCGGGCGCAGTCATCGTATTCAACCTTTTGTATTACTTCACGGTTGTATTTTTCTTTATTGTTCACCACCATTTATATTATTTAATTGTGGTAATTAATTTTACTCATGTGTAAGGGCGCCACTATTTTTCTCTTTTTCATCTGGATTTATATCAAACAGCACACATGACTTAATGATGAAAATAGGTTACATTTATTCAGAAAAGGAACATACCACACAGCAAGCGACATTTCAGGCCCATACACGTGCTTTCATCATGTAAGCGTGACAGACTAATGAACAGCAGAGCAGTGTAGGAAGGTTGGAGCACAACTGAACACAGGAGAGGAAGAATAATCTGCGAGAGAGTGTGTGTCCCATAAAAAATATATTTAATGGATCAAGCCATAAACATACAGTGAGCCCACGGGCCCCCTAATGAACAGCAGTGCAGCTTATATACCCCTCTGCCACAATCCCCAGATCTACCAAGGGTGACGTCATCAGACCCAAAGTGCTCGCCACGTCCAGCTGCTAAAATAGCCGTCGAATACAGTGAGAACATCCTGTCCCCCGACGATCAACTTGAGTACAACTCAGAGGACAGTGGCACGAGAGTTCAATACAAACAAGATCTATTAACATCATCATACTAAACTATAGAAATGAAACAGCGTGTGTGTGTTTGTGTATATATATATATATATATATATATATATATATATATAGCAACTGTAAATATTACTGTATGTTCATTTGCATGTCTTAGACAGGTCTGCAACCCTGTCTTTCCCCATTGTCACCCAGCATACAGCGCTTCCACTGCAGCAAAGGATTCTGGGAAATGACATGCAAATAAGCACTCAGTGCCACCTTTTGTCTCAAGCTCGTATTACACAAGCCAATCCTTATTGTATCCTTATCCTTATATCCTTTTATATATATATCTATATATATATATATATATATATACACAGAGAGAGAGAGAGAGAACACAATAGTGCGCAACATATTATAACAAACTGTGAATAAAAAGTATAAAGGATGCTGCCACAATGTGTTGGGTACACACAAAACCAGATATATATAGAAAAAAGAGGAACAGAGGGCGCAACCTATATACAGTGTTTACAAATAATAAACACACATATGGATACAAACTTTGAATGTCCAGTAATAAAGGGGGGACTGGAAACCTAAAATGGAGAAAGAAGAGCCAATATGGTGAAGTACGTATAATTAAGGTTTCCACAATGCAAGCACTGATCCTACTTACAAAGTGGTAGATAAAACAAGCAGGTCGGTATAAATCTTTCACAGCAGCACAGGCACTAGAACACCCAGGGAAGCAGAGGCCGCCATCCGCTATCAGCCTTCTGATGTTACAAAGCGACTGCAGTCTGGCTCCTTCTCCTCTCGGTCAGCTGTTCTCGCGATGTTTGCTCTGTTGTAGTCTGTTATACAAATGCTACTGGCGATCTTGTATTTCACCGACACTCCTCAATAAGTGAGGAACAATAAAACTTTGTATGAAAGTCCAAACATGCCTTTAAAAAGGCATATTATTACCTATCCCCTGGTGAGACAGAGCCAGAGCCGGTTTGAGCTGTAAGCCGAGATCCCGCGAGATTGCGGTGACGTCACAGTCACAAGACCACGCGACGGAACATGGAAGTGACTGCGTGTGGACGCCGATACACAGACTCTGGAGGACTGAGTGTGAGAGACTCAAGCTCAATACTCTCAACTGCGCGATAATATCTGTCAGCATTATTCCCTGAGACTGGAATCATCAGTCCAGGTCAACATACTACCAACCAGAGGATCCTGTTGCTGTACTGGTATTGTGGATGAGATTCCCTCTCCTCTGATATACTGTATACATCTTCCAGCTGTGTTCCAGGTCCCAGGTGTGGACGAAAGGCTTATAAAGATATATCTAATTGTAAGTGCATATCTTACCTTATTTGATATCTGTGGTTGGACATACTGCCCTATGATATTTTCTCTCTCCCTCCCCTCTTTTTTCATTACATGGTCAGCGCCTAGGTCATTCTTTGGACATTCTCTACACACAGTATTTGTGGAGCCATGGACCGATCGGCAGCAGACTGTTTAGGGAAAGTTTGTAGTAAGGTTACACCTCTCACTATTTGGTATTCAGTTTAATACTATTTATAATATTGTAGAACAGTGTTTGGAGTTGCGCTGTTTGTATTCTTTTTGATATATATTATATATATATATATATATGTATATATATATATATATATACATATATATATATATATATAGAGAGAGAGAGAGAGAGGTGACGGGAAGGTCAGTGGGGCATGGTTATTTTTTAGTTAAGTTTGGTTTTTAATATATGTTGTTATATTTTTGCACTCTTCTTTACTGCACAATAGATCATTTTTTACGACTGGTTATTCATAAGAACTTCAACATCATGTTTTTCACAGTATATATATATATATATATATATATATATATATATATATATATATATATATATATATATATATCACATAAAAATATTAGGTTATGATGTGTGAAGAGGTGACTAAAAACCCTCCACCGTATAGCATATAAAAATATTACTTGTGAGCACATTCACATGTCCTAGACAGGTCTGAAACCCTGCTTTTCGCCATTATCACTTAGCATACTGTGCTTCTACTGCAGCAAGGGATTCTGGCAAGTGACATGCAAATGAGCACCTTACTCTGGTAGGTATAGGTCAAGGTTATAGGTCAAGCCACCATTAAGAATAACCTGGAGGACTACATCTAGTGGGAACTAAGCACAGGCAAGTGTTAAGTTCTCTAGCCTCAGTTTTCTCTATCATTTAAAGTGATAGCTACCTACAGTATATTACACCACTCGTTTGTGGTACAGTATGTGTTTTTTCTTTTGTTTCTCTCCTACATATACACTGGAGATGAAGAAATAGAACCGCGCGCTGAAGGACTCTGTTCTTTCCATACGCGGTTCGTTGTGTCCCAATATTCCCATGGGAACTCCCGGCGCAGGAATGACGCGCTGCTCGTAGGGCTCCAGGCGAGTTCCGTGGGGCGTCTCATTGATGTGTCTGTCATCTTACAAATTAATATACATTCCTAGCAGGGTGTGTTAAATTATTGCTTTTAGCTAACCAAGTATAAACAAAGTGAGAGAGGTGTTGAATGAATATTAAAGAAATAGTGTCTTTATCTCTCTCCCCCCTGCCCCAACCCCTCTGGGTGTCTCTATGAAAAAATGATGTGTCATGTTTAAAAGGTAGTGTAGAGAAATACATATTTTACACCTGAACAATTGCCCATCACTGAAATCCACAAAACTGCAAAAACAATTAAGTTCTTGTGACGTTCAATAGCATTCACCGCGGGCATGAACAAAGATATTCACTGTGCCATCTGCTGGAAACATACTGAACTGCAATTAAAATAAATAAAGCCCACAAAACCGTAGATGTCATTCTGTTGGCTGCCCGCTGACCGGACCATGATGCACAAAGTGTTCCCACAGGAGGAAGCGCGCGCCTTAACACGGCACCGAAGACCGTACTGTAAGTCTTGCTACATCTGCAGATAGGAAAATTGTCTAAAAAGCATAAGGAAAAATGTGCTAAGGTCCTGAAGAGTAATAAAACGCTTACATCTTCAGAAAGCTCTTGTACCCTGCGGAGGAAGAAACAATATTGCACAGATGTGTGCAGCTGTGAGACCATCCCAAAAATATGATACTGTTCAAGCCTTACCATTAAATACTATACTTGGAGATGTTACAGCATGTTCTGATATACTTAAAAGCTTCGACAAGTCTTATTTGCAGTCAGAAAATCACAAAAGAATCCCTTAATTAACCACAAGAGGCAACATATACCCTTTACCAAAGCCACAAACCAAATACGCTTTTGAATATACAGATACTGTACACAAAGGTGTATATATGCAGGCTTGACAATGTCAATATTGAATGAAATACACTCCTGTATATATGACAGAAAGTTGTTTACCTTGGCACCATATTTATCATACAGTAGTATATATATATATAATCGTAGTGCAGTCTAACCAACAGTATCTCAGAGAGCACATCCTCAAACAATTTATACCAAAATATAGATGAACTTTTACACAACAAATCTTTAAGATGATAAAAAGGCAGTTAAATAGACCACACTTTACTGAATTTCCTACTCCGTTATCGTTAAGTGCCAAAAGGCTTATTGTGTGTGTGTTTGCTAACAATCAGGATAATAAGGCTAATGATGAATGATACCGACTGTGCAATTTGTATATGCCTTTCTTTCTTTTTGATTCATTTTCTAACCCAAAACAAATGAGCAATACATGCAGCTGAATTGCTATTGAACTTACCTCTGCCAGAGCGTTTTACAAATGAGTTATGTCCCTCCAATGGTTGTCCCAAAGTCTTCCAGACAAAGGGATCATTTTTCTGCATAATAAGTTCTAATTTTCCAGCTTTTCCTGTAATGTGAACTAGAAATAAAGTGTAATTAAACAAACAAAAATAAACAACACAACACAAAAGGTGAACAAACCTTCAAAGAGAAGACACTTGGTCAAATTATGTTTTACATGGGAAACAATCAAGAATTTCTAATGGAATAACTTTCAGTAACCTTTGGAGTCGGGAAGGAATTTATTTCCCCTTATGAGACATTGGATAATGTTGCACTGGGGTTTTTGTTTGCCTTTACTATACTGTAAATAGAAATATAGTGTAAAGTATCTGTCTGTCTGAATTTAGCATAGTTTGAACTTGATGGACATATTTCTTTTTTCAACCTCATCTACTATGTAATTACTGTATTTAACATGATATGCTTGTTTAATGTTGTTACAAACTATTTTATGTAAGTTTCACCATAAAAAAGGAAAGGTCAGGCACACCAGAAATAATGGTCAGTCAACAAAACATTAAACTACATTTTTACCTTTATTTTCATTGGTGGTGTAGATTAATCTCAACATTGCACTACGTTCTGCCATGATTAAGTATATGCAAAGCAAACACACCTGCTGAGAACAGGCCAAATCATTTGTGCTATAACATTTGTTAAGACCCATCGCAACGTTCCAAAAATTCTTTTGAACAGCCAAAGGAACCTATTTTGTCATTTTAAACTGATTAGTACAGCTAAACCCCGTTATAACGCGGTCCTCGGGGTCCACCCCGAGACCACCGCGTTAGTAACGGGGTCGCGCTAATTTTTTTTAAAAAAATGGCCGCCGTGCGCCTGATCGGGAGGGATGGAGTTAATTAAATAAATAAATAAAAAAAAAGTTTTAAAAAAATGGCGGCGATTCATCCCTCCTCCCTCTCCCTCTCAGCCCCCCACCCCCTCCCCCCCACCCCCGAGGTATGCCCCCGCAGGGCAGTGCCCCTCTCTGGGTGCAGGAGGGTGGGTTACATGTCAGCCGCACGTTGTACTCACGGTCACAAGTACAACGCTGCAGAGGCTGCAAAATGGAGACGGAGCCCCCAGGAGGAAAGCTGGGACCGGACCCAGATGCTGCTAGAAGCAAAGCATTCTGGGAGTGGACGGGGCTGCCTCTGTCCAGCCTCATCTGCCCCTCACAGGGAGGGGGGATCCCCCATAGAGACCTGCCCCCCTCACTCCCAGCCAGGGCACAGGGGTGACCCCAAAACAGAGACCTGCCCCCCTCCCTCTCCCTCCCAGCCCCCCTCCCTCTTCCTCCCAGCCTCCTGGTTTTGCGGTGCGTGGCAACGTGTGTCTGTGTCCTCCCAGCCAGATCTGCTGCTGCTGCTGCAAGAGGGAGGGGGGGGGGGGTTGGGCTGCTGACATGTGAGTTCTGCTGACATGTGAGGGGGGGCGTGGGCTGCTGACATGTGAGGGGGGGGGGTGGGCTGCTGACATGTGAGGGGGGGGGTGGGCTGCTGACATGTGAGGGGGGGGGTGGGCTGCTGACATGTGAGGGGGGGGGTGGGCTGCTGACATGTGAGGGGGGGGAGGGCTGCTGACATGTGAGGGGGGGTGGGCTGCTGACATGTGAGGGGGGGGGGGTGGGCTGCTGACATGTGAGGGGGGGGGTGGGCTGCTGACATGTGAGGGGGGGGTGGGCCCCCCGGGGGGGGGGGGGGGGCCCTCACTCCCAGCCAGGGCACAGGGGTGACCCCAAAACAGAGACCTGCCCCCCTCCCTCTCCCTCTCAGCCCCCCTCCCTCTTCCTCCCAGCCTCCTGGTTTTGCGGTGCGTGGTGTGTCTGTGTCCTCCCAGCCAGATCTACTGCTGCTGCTGCTGCTGCTGCTGCAAGAGGGAGGGGGGGGGGGGGGTTGGGCTGCTGACATGTGAGTGCTGCTGACATGTGAGGGGGGGGGGGGTGGGCTGCTGACATGTGAGGGGGGGGTGGGCTGCTGACATGTGAGGGGGGGGTGGGCTGCTGACATGTGAGGGGGGGGGTGGGCTGCTGACATGTGAGGGGGGGGGTGGGCTGCTGACATGTGAGGGGGGGGTGGGCTGCTGACATGTGAGGGGGGGGGTGGGCTGCTGACATGTGAGGGGGGGGTGGGCTGCTGACATGTGAGGGGGGGGTGGGCTGCTGACATGTGAGGGGGGGGTGGGCTGCTGACATGTGAGGGGGGGTGGGCTGCTGACATGTGAGGGGGGGGGGGTGGGCTGCTGACATGTGAGGGGGGGGTGGGCTGCTCCCAGCCAGGGCACAGGGGTGACCCCAAAACAGAGACCTGCCCCCCTCCCTCTCCCTCTCAGCCCCTCTCCCTCTCAGCCCCCCTCCCTCTTCCTCCCAGCCAGATCTGCTGCTGCTGCTGCTGCAAGAGGGAGGGGGGGGGGGGGGGGGGGGGTTGGGCTGCTGACATGTGAGTGCTGCTGACATGTGAGGGGGGGGGGTGGGCTGCTGACATGTGAGGGGGGGGGCTGCTGACATGTGAGGGGGGGGTGGGCTGCTGACATGTGAGGGGGGGGTGTGCAAAAACATGTGAGGGGGGGGGTAGGCTGCTGACATGTGAGGGGGGGGGTGGGCTGCTGACATGTGAGGGGGGGGTGGGCTGCTGACATGTGAGGGGGGGGGGCTGCTGACATGTGAGGGGGGGGGTGGGCTGCTGACATGTGAGGGGGGGGTGGGCCCCCCTCACTCCCAGCCAGGGCACAGGGGTGACCCCAAAACAGAGACCTGCCCCCCTCCCTCTCCCTCTCAGCCCCCCTCCCTCTTCCTCCCAGCCTCCTGGTTTTGCGGTGCGTGGTGTGTCTGTGTCCTCCCAGCCAGATCTACTGCTGCTGCTGCTGCAAGAGGGAGGGGGGGGGGTGTTGGGCTGCTGACATGTGGGTGCTGCTGACATGTGAGGGGGGGGGGGGTGGGCTGCTGACATGTGATGGGGGGGGGCTGCTGACATGTGAGGGGGGGGGTGGGCTGCTGACATGTGAGGGGGGGGTGGGCTGCTGACATGTGAGGGGGGGGGTGGGCTGCTGACATGTGAGGGGGGGGTGGGCTGCTGACATGTGAGGGGGGGGTGGGCTGCTGACATGTGAGGGGGGGTGGGCTGCTGACATGTGAGGGGGGGGGCTGCTGACATGTGAGGGGGGGGTGGGCTGCTGACATGTGAGGGGGGGGGTGGGCTGCTGACATGTGAGGGGGGGGTGGGCTGCTGACATGTGATGGGGGGGGGCTGCTGACATGTGAGGGGGGGGGTGGGCTGCTGACATGTGAGGGGGGGGTGGGCTGCTGACATGTGAGGGGGGGGGGGGCTGCTGACATGTGAGGGGGGGGGTGGGCTGCTGACATGTGAGGGGGGGGTGGGCCCCCCTCACTCCCAGCCAGGGCACAGGGGTGACCCCAAAACAGAGACCTGCCCCCCTCCCTCTCCCTCTCAGCCCCCCTCCCTCTTCCTCCCAGCCTCCTGGTTTTGCGGTGCGTGGTGTGTCTGTGTCCTCCCAGCCAGATCTACTGCTGCTGCTGCTGCTGCAAGAGGGAGGGGGGGGGGGTGTTGGGCTGCTGACATGTGGGTGCTGCTGACATGTGAGGGGGGGGGGGGGTGGGCTGCTGACATGTGATGGGGGGGGGCTGCTGACATGTGAGGGGGGGGGTGGGCTGCTGACATGTGAGGGGGGGGTGGGCTGCTGACATGTGAGGGGGGGGGTGGGCTGCTGACATGTGAGGGGGGGGTGGGCTGCTGACATGTGAGGGGGGGGTGGGCTGCTGACATGTGAGGGGGGGTGGGCTGCTGACATGTGAGGGGGGGGGCTGCTGACATGTGAGGGGGGGGTGGGCTGCTGACATGTGAGGGGGGGGTGGGCTGCTGACATGTGAGGGGGGGGTGGGCTGCTGACATGTGAGTGTATTGTGAGGGCTGTGTGCAGTGAGTGTGTGCAGTGTGTGTCAGTGTGAGCAGTGTGTGTGTGCAGTGTGTATAGTGTGAGCAATGAGCAGTGTGTGTCAGTGTGAGCAATGAGCAGTGTGTGCAGTGTGTGGCAGTGTGAGCAGTGTGTGTGCAGTGTGCAGTGTGCAGTGTGAGCAATGAGCAGTGTGTGCAGTGTGAGCAATGAGCAGTGTGTGTGCAGTGTGCAGTGTGAGCAATGTGCAGTGTGTGTCAGTGTGAGCAGTGTGTGCAGTGTGCAGTGTGTGCAGTGTGAGCAATGAGCAGTGTGTCAGTGTGTGCAGTGTGAGCAATGAGCACTGTGTCAGTGTATGCAGTGTGAGCAATGTGCAGTGTGTGTCAGTGTGAGCAGTGTGTGCAGTGTGCAGTGTGAGCAATGAGCAGTGTGTGCAGTGTGTGCAGTGTGAGCAATGAGCAGTGTGTGTGCAGTGTGAGCAATGAGCAGTGTGTCAGTGTATGCAGTGTGAGCAATGAGCAGTGTGTCAGTGTGTGCAGTGTGAGCAATGAGCAGTGTGTGTGCAGTGTGAGCAATGAGCAGTGTGTCAGTGTGTGCAGTGTGAGCAATGAGCAGTGTGTCAGTGTGTGTATTGTGAGCAATGAGCAGTGTGTGTGCAGTGTGCAGTGTGTGTGCAGTGTGTCAGTGTGTGCAGTGTGAGCAATGAGCAGTGTGTGTGCAGTGTGTCAGTGTGTGCAATGAGCAGTGTGTGTGCAGTGTGTCAGTGTGTGCAATGAGCAGTGTGTGTGCAGTGTGCAGTGTGTGTGCAGTGTGAGCAATGAGCAGTGTGTGTGCAGTGAGTGTGTGCAGTGTGTGCAGTGTGCAAAAAAAAAAAAAAATTTTTTAAAAATTAAATTTTTTTTTTTTTTAAACGGGAGCCACGGGAAAACCGCGTTATAACCGAATCGCGGTATAGCGAGGCGCGTTATAACGGGGTTTAGCTGTATTCCTGTTTTTATTGCTTAAGTTGGTCGGGCTGGTTATAGCTAGCAAACTATTTTTAATTTCGGAATAACAGTAAAACAAAGAGCATATAATAAAAAGCTACACCATCAGCAGCACATTCCATTTTCTAATGGTTTAGATTAATAGTATTGTACAGTAAAGTATTGTATAGTATTGTACAGTAACGGCCCTAAAAGTCTTCTCTTTTCTGGTATTTGGAACTCAGATTTTGTGTTAACATTTCGTTTTACTTGATCACAGAGAAATAACCACAAAAAAATGTTGTACGCGAATTATATTTCCAGGATACTGGTATGTATTAAAATCAAGCAGGCAGGAATATTTTCAATTGAATAAAGGCTCTGTGTCATCCCCATCAATTCTGTGGGAGGCACATAAGGCAGCGATCAGAGGAGAATTGATCTCCAGAGCATCTCACAAGAAAAAAGAGAAACTAAAACGATACAAAGAACTATCCGACCAACTAACCTTATTAGGAAGGCAACATAAAGATACCCCGTGTAAAAAACTCCTTAAAAGATTGGAAAAAACCAGAATGGATTTTAAGGAAATGCAAATTGACGAAGTGGAGAGAGCATTGAGGTGGACAAACCAAAGATACTACGATAAAGGGAATAAGGCAGATATGTTGTTGGCCAGTAAATTAAGAGGTGTGAAAGTTAAATCTCAAATCCCAGTAATCCGCACAAAAGCAGGGCCAACTACGTATAATGAAAAAGAGATAGATAAGGAATTTTCACATTTCTACACCAAATTATAAAATCTCCACCCCAACCAAGGGGGTAGTACAGGGTCCGAGGCAATAACAGAGTATTTAAATAACTGTACACTGCCGAGCCTAACGGAGGAAGAATCTCAAATATTAAACAAAAGAATCTCTAAAGAAGAACTGATAGAGGCTATACACTCACTAAAAACAAATAAAACTCCAGGCCCGGACGGTTTTTCCAACCTGAACTACAAAAAATTTAAAGAAGTGCTCTCCCCGTATATTCTCGAGACATTCAATTCTTTTTTGGAGGGGGAGCCCATTCCGGCCTCGATGTCCATGGCCAACTTTGCCATCATCCATAAGAAGGGAAGGGACCCTCTCCAATGTGGAAGCTATAGGCCCATTTCGCTGTTGAATACAGACTTGAAAATATATAGTAAAATCTTAGCGAACAGGTTGTCTCCGATCCTCCCAAGACTCATACATATAGATCAGGCATGTCAAACATGCGGCCCGCGGGCCGCATGCGGCCCCCAATGGATATTTTTGCGGCCCGCTCACAACCAGCGCGGCGGGGGTCGTGTGTGTCGGCGAGCGCGTGGGCGGCGGTAAAAAGTTTTGGCCGCGGGAGAAGCGAGCGCGGGTGTTGGGGAAGCGAGTAGCACGGGCGGAAGTAAAATCTGTCCTGCAGGGGCTGGAGGCGTACGGTGGCCGGGTGCAGTCAATCTGCACTCATGCCATGTGTGGGAGGACACGGGGGCGGAGTCAAAACCCCTGCGGAGAGACTGCATTCTCCTTGAAGCCTGGTAAACCAGAGAGATCATGGCCGCCCCCCTCCATGAGGTGCAGAGAGTTCAGCAGTTCAGTGGAGATCCCACGGACAGGGGTATGTCTTCACAGCAGCCCCCCTCCCCCCTGTCAAATCTCTGTGTGAGCTGCACGTGCAGAAGGAGATCTGTGTGTGTGTGTGTGTTTGTTTGTGTGTTTGTTTGTGTGTGTGTGTGTGTGTGTTTGTCTGTGTGTGTGTGTGTGTGTGTGTCTGAGTGTGTGTGTGTGTGTGTGTGTGTGTGTGTGTGTGTGTGTGTGTGTGTGTCTGAGTGTCTGAGTGTCTGAGTGTCTGAGTGTCTGAGTGTCTGAGTGTCTGTGTGTGTGTGTGTGTGTGTGTGTGTGTGTGTGTGTGTGTGTGTGTGCCTGAGAGAGAGAGAGAGTGTCAGGGAGAGGGAGAGAGAGAGAGTGCCTGTATCCCTGTGCCCCTGTCCCTGTGCCCCTGTGCCCCTGTCCCTGTCCCCCTGTCCCTGTGCTGCTGTCCCTGTGCCCCTGTCCCTGTGCCTCTGTCCCTCTGTCTCTCTGTCCCTGTCCCTCTGTCTCTGTCCCTGTGCCTTTGTCCCTCTGTCCCCCTGTCCCTCTGTGCCTGTGTCCGTGTCCCTGTGTTCCTGTCCCTGTGTCCCTGTGTCCCTGTGCCTGTGTCCCTGTCCCTGTGTCCCCCTGTCCCTGTGTCCGTGTCCCTCTGTCCCTGTCTCCCTGTCTCCCTCTGTCCCTGTGCCTGTGTGCCTGTGTCCCTCTGTCCCTGTGTCTGTGTCCCTGTGTGCCTGTGTCCCTGTGTGCCTGTGTCCCTGTGCCTGTGTCCCTGCGCCTGTGTCCCTGCCCCTGTGTCCCTGTCCCCTGTGTCCCTGTCCCCTGTGTCCCTGTCCCCTGTGTCCCTGTCCCCTGTGTCCCTGTCCCCTGTGTCCCTGTCCCCTGTGTCCCTGTCCCCTGTGTCCCTGTCCCCTGTGTCCCTGTGCCTGTGTCCCTGCCCCTGTGTCCCTGCCCCTGTGTCCCTGCCCGTGTCCCTGCCCCTGTGTCCCTGCCCCTGTGTCCCTGCCCCTGTGTCCCTGTGCCTCTGTCCCTGTGCCCCTTTGCCTCTGTCCCTGTGCCCCTTTGCCTCTGTCCCTGTGCCCCTGTGCCCCTTTGCCCCTGTGCCTCTGCCACTGTGCCACTGTGTCCCTGTGCCTCTGCCCCTGTGTCCCTGTGTGCCTCTGCCCCTGTGTCCCTGTCCCCCTGTCCCTGTGCTGCTGTCCCTGTGCTGCTGTCCCTGTGCTGCTGTCCCTGTGCTGCTGTCCCTGTGCCCCTGTCCCTCTGTCCCTGTCCCTCTGTCCCTCTGTCCCTCTGTCCCTGTGCCTTTGTCCCTCTGTCCCTCTGTGCCCCTGTGTCCGTGTCCCTGTGTCCCTGTGTTCCTGTCCCTGTCCCTGAGTCCCTGTCCCTGTGTCCCCCTGTCCCTGTGTCCGTGTCCCTCTGTCCCTGTGTCCCTGTGCCCCTGTGTCCCTGTCTCCCTGTCTCCCTCTGTCCCTGTGCCTGTGTGCCTGTGTCCCTCTGTCCCTGTGTCTGTGTCCCTGTGTGCCTGTGTCCCTGTGCCTGTGTCCCTGCGCCTGTGTCCCTGCGCCTGTGTCCCTGCCCCTGTGTCCCTGCCCCTGTGTCCCTGCCCCTGTGTCCCTGTCCCTGTGTCCCTGTCCCTGTGTCCCTGTCCCCTGTCCCCCTGTCCCTGTCCCTGTGCCCCTGTGCCTGTGCCTCTGTGTCCCTGTCCCCTGTGTCCCTGTCCCGTGTCCCTGTCCCCTGTGTCCCTGTCCCCTGTGTCCCTGTCCCCTGTGTCCCTGTCCCCTGTGTCCCTGCCCCTGTGTCCCTGCCCCTGTGTCCCTGCCCCTGTGTCCCTGCGCCTCTGTGCCTCTGTCCCTGTGTCCCTGCGCCTCTGTGCCTCTGTCCCTGTGCCCCTTTGCCTCTGTCCCTGTGCCCCTTTGCCTCTGTCCCTGTGCCCTTGTGTCACTGTGCCACTGTGTCCCTGTGCCTCTGCCCCTGTGTCCCTGTGTGCCTCTGCCCCTGTGTCCCTGTGTGCCTCTGCCCCTGTGTCCCTGTGTCCCTGTCCCTGTGTCCCTGTCTCCCTGTGTCCCTGTGTCCCTGTGTCCCTGTGCCTGTGTCACTGTGCCACTGTGTCCCTGCCACTGTGTCCCTGTGCCTCTGCCCCGTGCCTGTGTCACTGTGCCACTGTGTCCCTGTGCCTCTGCCACTGTGTCCCTGTGCCTCTGCCCCTGTGTCCCTGTGTGCCTCTGCCCCTGTGTCCCTGTGCCTGTGTCCCTGTCCCTGTGCCTGTGTCCCTGTCCCTGTCCCCCTGTCCCCGTGTCCCTGTGTCCCTGTGTCCCTGTGCCCCTGTGTCCCTGTGCCCCTGTGCCCCTGTGTCCGTGCCCCTGTGTCCGTGTCCCTGTGCCCCTGTGTCCCTGTCCCCTGTGCCTCTCTCTCCCTCTCTCTTTCTCTCTCTCTCTCTCTCCCTCTCTCTCCCTCTCTCTCCCTCTCTCTCCCTCTCTCTCCCTCTCTCTCCCTCTCTCTCTGCCTCTCTCTCTCTGCGCCTCTCTCTCTCTCTCTGCGCCTCTCTCTCTCTCTCTGCGCCTCTCTCTCTCTCTGCGCCTCTCTCTCTCTCTGCGCCTCTCTCTGCGCCTCTCTCTGCGCCTCTCTCTGCGCCTCTCTCTGCGCCTCTCTCTGCGCCTCTCTCTGCGCCTCTCTCTCTGCCTCTCTCTCTGCCTCTCTCTCTGCCCCTCTCTCTCTCTGCGCCTCTCTCTCTGCCTCTCTCTCTCTCTGCGCCTCTCTCTGCGCCTCTCTCTGCGCCTCTCACTGCCTCTCTCTCTCTGCGCCTCTCTCTCTGCGCCTCTCTCTCTGCGCCTCTCTCTCTGCGCCTCTCTCTCTGCGCCTCTCTCTCTGCCTCTCTGTCTCTCGTTTTTATCTTAACTGCCCTATACCTACACCGAAATAACCTATTCTGCTTTCTTCCGGATCTGACTCAAGTTTCACGCGGGGGACATCGGAAGACAGGTAGGAAACACCTCCCCTGCAGTATAGTACCTTGAGGGACTGCGGATCAGGTAAGATTCCAGGCGGGATTGCTGCTTTGGAAATCAAGAGGGGCATCCTGACACTGGTTAATGGGTTCAGAAGTCATTCACATCTGGCTTTTTTAGTTTTTATTTTCCCTGTTCTACATTTTTAGTTTTTATTTTCGTTTTGTGAGGTACACACACACACATACACACACACATACACACACACACACACACACACACACACACACACACACACACACACACACACACACACACACACACACACACACACACACTACTTTTCGAAATAAACCTACGTTTCTATGAAAATGTAAGTTTGTTTTTTTTTGCGGCCCACCTAGACTTAAACCTTGTTTATTTGGCCCTTGTTAGCATTTGAGTTTGACATGCTTGATATAGATCAAGTGGGCTTTATCCAGAACAGACAGGCCTCTGATAACACCCGAAAAGTTATAAATATCGTGGACTGTGCACACCTGACCGATACAAAGGCTATTCTATTAAGCTTAGACGCGGAAAAAGCGTTTGATAGAATAAAGTGGGCATTTTTAGATAAAACAATGTTAAAATTCGGATTCTCGGGACCATACCTAGAGGGGCGTTAGAGCCCTGTATAGGTCCCCGCTCCTCTTTGCATTAACAATTGAGCCACTGGCGTCCACAATTAGGGAAGACCAAAATATCCAAGGTATCAAGATAGGGGAGATAAACTATAAGATATCTCTCTTTGCAGATGACATTATATTATCTATAGCAAACCCATTGATATCCTTGCCCAATATCCAGCTCCAATTAACTCAATTTGGCAAAATATCCGGGAGATTTGGTCCAAAAACAAAAAGAAATACTCACTCAATTCGAATCCCTCATTGTTAACCCCTATATATAATAACCCCGAGTTTCCCCCAGGGTGTATAAAAAACTCCTTTAAGAAACTGAGGGAGCTCAATATCGTAAGATTAGAGGATCTGGTGATCGGAGGCAAACCCATGACATTCCAAGAGGTGCAAACAAAATACCCATCACAGGATATCCCAATTTTTGGCTTCCTACAGGTTAGACACTTTCTGCAGTCAGTATCGCAGAACAAGAGCTTTCCGAATTTAACAAAATTTGAAAGACTATGCACAGCAGGGGTGCACCAGAAGGGACTGATCTCGAAGATATACACGGGACTGATTTCGGTGTCAACCCCACAAAATCATAACTATATGTTGAAATGGGCCGAAGACCTCGGGCTAGAAATAGATAGGGAAGACTGGGAGGATGTCTGGGAATCGGCGGCTAAAACATCAATCTGCACGACCACGAAAGAAAATATATACAAAATTCTATTCCAGTGGTACCTAACCCCGAGTAGGCTGAGCCAGGTCTTCCCAGGCACACCGGATCTCTGCTGGAGAGGGTGTGGCCTGAGAGGAGATATGGCACATATATGGTGGTTCTGCCCAAAAATACAACGATTTTGGACGCATATCCAAAATATGCTGCAGGAAACCACGGAGCTGAGAATCCCTTTGGACCCGGTGACGTATTTACTAGGTAAACCTATTGAGGAGGTTACTTCTCCAGTGGGCAAATTGATTAGATTTATACTCACGGCAGCACGCTGCTCAATAGCAGCTGCTTTGAAGAATATCAATGTGCCCTCCAAACAAACGGTAAACAAAAGATTGAAAGAAGTCAAAAGAATGGAACTTCTCTCGGCCCAGCTCTCTCAAAAAGTGGAGGAATTCCACAAAGTTTGGGACCTATGTCCCCATCCTAGCCTAAATCCAGGCAGAAGCATGAACACTGTTGGTCTGCGTTTCCAACTTCTCCCTAACCCCCGACCCCTCTCTCTTTCTATCCTCTACTCTTAACCTATCCTTCAACACAAAATTGGCGAACCCTAAGAGTGGGCAAATTTATTGACATACAGTATATCTGAAGTCACCCTCATTCAATCCGCAAGCGTATGGGGAACCATATAGACATACAAGTTGTGTTAAGATAAATGTTATTTGTTCTGTTATCTTATGTGACTACAAACATGTATGAATGCCACTCTTACTGGAAGAGTCGGAAATGTATAATGTGATGTGATATATATGTAAAACAATAAAAAAAATTGAAACAAAAAAAAAATCAAGCAGGCAGTGGAAGTAGAGTAACATTGTCAAGTACATGCAAGGCAGTGCTTTATTAAAACCTATTTCAGTTTTGATAGGTCAACATTGCAGAACAAGATTCCACCCTGTTTGGCAGCATGGACGTTTTTCATAGATGATGCTGCACGGTAAATATTGCTATATGTTGTAGCTGTAGTACAAATAGATTCAAAACAATATCTATGTAGGTACTTTAATACATTGTTCTCTATGGCCAATACAACTACTAAAATTAAATGTTATACTTAATGTGATTAACATTGTATGTTGGGCAAATTTTGTTGTTCTACTACAGTCAAGATGTAAAATGTCTGCTCATTGTGCGACGGAGTATGCCTCAGGGTGAACTATTGCCCAGCCGTACAGCTGATCCCATTAAAGTTTTGGGGTTTAGGGGTTTTGGCGTGGCGTTTGGTCCAGCCACATAGCTGGTTCCAATAGGATTGGACAGGTTGTGGTGGATGTTAGGAGTATGCTAGATAGGTTTTCTTAAAAAAGTGAGAATACAGGGAGTTTTTAAATGTCTGAATACTGGGGAGAGTTTGATGGTACAGTACGTGGTAAGTAATTCAAGAGAGAAGGTGCCGCACCAGAGAAGTTTTGTAGCCAGGAGTGCGAGGAGGTGAAGGTGGATGTCATGCTCAGAATGTATGGGGCATTTAGGGATATATTTGGGAATGAAGGATGAGATGAAAGGGGGAACAGCATTGTTGAGAGATTTGTAAGTCAGAACTAGGATTTTAAATTCGATTGTAGAAGATATGGGAAGCCAGTGTACAGATTTGCATACTGGCACAGCAGAAGTGGTGAGTGACGTACTGTAGAGGAGTCTGGCATCAGCATTTTGGATGAATTGGAGTTGGGATAAGTGGACAAGAGGAATGCCAAGAAGGAGAATTTAGCAGTAGTCAAGGCGGAACAAGATGAGTGAGTGAATTAGGATTTTTATTGCATCATGAGTGAGAAAAGGGGCGTATCCTAGCGATATTTCCGAGGTAGAGATGGCAGAGCTTAGTGATGGGGGGAACATGATAAATTAAAGAGTGGGCAGAGTCAAGGATGACTCCTAGGTAGCAGGCTTGGGGTGTTGATGAGTTTGTGGTAATATTGACAGTGAGGGACAGTTTGGGTGTAGGGGTGGCAGTGGAAGGGAGCAAGAGTAATAGTTCTATTTTGGACATAAGCTTTAGGTAACAGTTGGGCATCCAGGAGGAGATTGCGGAGAGATAATAGGTGACACGGCACAAGAGAGAGGGGGAGTGGTCAGGGGAGAAGTAAATGTGGGTATCATCGGCATGGAGATGATACTGAATGCCAAAAGATTGTATTAGTTCACCAAGAGTAGAGGGCCAAGGACAAAACCTTATGAGACCCCAACAGAAAAAGGGAGTGAAGAGGAGGAGACACCAGAGAGGGAAACACTGAAAGAGCAGTTGGATAGGTAGGACGTGTACCAGAAGAAAGTGAGTCACGTGGTTGTATACAAGCCACTCAAGTAGCTTGGTGAAGAAGAGAGATAGAGCAGTAGTTAGAAGGTTTCTTTAGAATGGGTTATCTGGATCATTTAGTCCTTGGCAACTCTGTCAAAGCTGCTCTGCTCTGTCTCACATTAATCTCCTGAGTATCTGCAACTGATTATGCGTATAACAATGTCTCTTTATGCGTATACCAATGAATATCACAGAACATACTGTAGACATATCTCCCCATTTCTGACATATTTCACATCTCCCTGTGGCTTCAAACTATTAAGAAACTGAACTGTTGATGTCAATTACAAACTCTCAAAATGGATGAAAGGCAAAATGTCACAGTATGTGTTGAAACATGCACCTTGCTGCATAAAAACAAAATTATTTTCTTTTTAGCATATGGGATGTGAAAGGCAGCAAACATTGTCTAAAAGTATACGGGGGTGGGTGGGTTTAGAAAAGGTAGCAGTTCAAACACATCCGGACAGGAAAGAAAGGAGGAGCGTGTTGTATGTGTGGTTACCAGAAGCATAGCAGAGCTATAGTTTACAATAGTTTATTATAGCCTCAGGCTAAATATGTATCCTCCTGGTGTTCACAGCTGTTCTTCTGTGCTGTTTATCATCTCTGCAAAGCACTTCAAGTAGCACAAAACTATAATGGGAGAATTCAAATTTACAGCAGCATTTAAAGTAGACAGATTAGTATCAAATATGCAAGATTTCTCAGTTTTGCCCCTAGAGAGTTACAGTTGTTCGTTAGAGTGCATTCTTAGAATGCATTTGTCTACATTAGATTTCTATTCTACAATTATATTAAGCATATTGACTTTTCACACATGAATTCTCAACCAGCATGTACCATCTACCCACAACTGTTATAACATGATGTGCTGCTAAAATGTTTAAATGGATAACATTTTTAAAATGATAGAGGGGCTTTCAAATCACGACTGAGGCCAAGGCCATACAGCCTTCACCCGTGCGGAGGCGGGTGAAGGCTGTGACGTCATGGTGGACGCGCCATGGGGAGCATGCCCAGGGGCGTCATGGACCTGTTTTGCCCTCATTGGGCAAACCACTCACGTGACCTGTCTGTCGCGCCAAGAAATCAGTTTGGACTGATCATTTGCGCAACGCGCGCCCCACTGCTTGCGCCCGTGCGCGTCCGCGCTGTCTATGGGCGCGATCAATGCCTTTAGGCAATGTGATCGCGCTCAGCGAGGTCTGCAGTACTATGGACCTGGCCTAACAAATGTGCTGCATGCTCATCAATGAATGATTCAAACCTATTAACAACAAACATACCAACCCACATATTATTCCTCAAACTCAAAGGATTTGACCATTCTCCAAGGCAACAGACAATGAAAATACGGAGTCAAGGAGCTGGTAGGATTTAATGTTTGAAGCTGTGCTTGCAATAAAAAAGACAAAGAGAGACTTCCAGTATTGCGCCAGAGGGTGACATCACATCCCCCATAGTACCTGCAGCCCCACTGCTCCTACACAGATCAGCAGCTTAAACAACCAGAACAAATTATTCAAGTCAGTAGATAAAAACTCACTGAATGATCCTGTGAACAGCAAAAAGCAGGCAGACTTTGCATGCTCCTGTGAGGGGGAGATACATGTGTAGGCAGTCTCTTTAAAAAAAAAGAAAAAGAAATACAACTTTATAAGACAAGGTGGAGGACCTGGAAAACAGGTCATACAGAAATAACATAAGATTAATAGGAGTCGCTGAATAGGCGAAACCCTCTCAATTGCCGGATTTCTGCACAAAATGGCTGCCTGTATCTCTGGGACTACCACATGATCACACTAACATCAAAGTGGAAAGGGCTCATAGATTTGGTCTGGGTTAGGCAGAACCAGAGAGGTAGGCCACGAGCCGTAATCGCAAAGTTTCTGGACTTAAAGGAAAAATCAACAATATTAAGAGCCTATAAGAATTCGGGTGGCCTTATTTATAAGGGAAAAATATCCTAATCTTTCAGGACTATTCTGCTGCAGTATCAAATAAAAGACGGGAGTTCAGTGAAGTTTGCAGTATGCTAAATAAGCAAAATAAAACATTTTCCCGGGGATATCCTGCCACCTTAAGAGTCTCCATAAATGGAGGGGCCACAATATTTGCAGAAGCAGCAGAGCGCTTTATCCACCAGCATGCTGCAGAACTGGAGGACAGAACCTCAGAAATGAGACAGGGATGTAGCATGGAGGAAAATAGCGCAGCCAAGAAATAAGGTTCCCCTCCAAGATCCCCACACCGCTGAGATGGGCCAGGCTGCAAGGAAATTATTGCACTCATAAAGGAACTAATGTGGTCTGGTTACAGAGAGATGGTGCATGCATAAAATCATGTGAATGTTAGGAGGAAAAGGTGTTTATAATTTAATGCATGTCCAACTCCAGTCCTCGAGGGCTGCAAACAGGCCATATTTTCAGGATATCTCTACTTCAGCACAGCTGGCTCAATTAGTGTCTCAGTCTGACTGAGCCACTAACTGTGCCACTAACTGAGCCAGCTGTCCTGAAATAGGGATATCCTGAAAATCTGGCCTGTTTGCGGCCCTCAAGGACTGGAGTTTGACATGCATGCGCGGCGGGATTGTTGCATTTAGTGATATTAAGTTGATAAAGTTCAAAAACAATGGAGGGGTTATAGTGCTAAGAGAACGTTATAATATAAGGCTGCGCTTATAGTGGCGGCGACACAACGTCGCGGCAAAACAAATGTATTGCAGCCGTCGCGTGCGCTTATAGTAAGTGCGACGCGATGGAGCGACGGGAGCTACGCTGGTGGCGTGAATTTTTGAAGCCGGTCAAATTTGATTTTTCAGAGGCTGTCGCCACATGTGACAGTCACTGAACCAATCAAAGACCTGGTCGCCCGCGACATCGCCGGAAAGCAAATTACAACTTTCGCTAGCGGCGACAGCACCGGTCGCGTCGCCAGGCACTATAAGCTCGGCCTAAGGCTACGCTTATTGTGCCGGCGACGTTAGGCTGCGATCGCTGGAAAAAATCAAATTTAAATGACTTCTAGCGATCGCGACCAAGCCGTTGCTCCGTCGCGTTTATTATAAGTGCACGCGACGGCGGCAATGCATTTATTTTGACGCGACGTCGCAACGCTATCGACGTCGCCGGCACTATAAGCGCAGCCTAAGTCTTTTAAAGAACCACCCCCCACTCCAAAAAAAAGTTGTTGTCTAATTGGTTACATGTTACAAAAGAAAAAGTTAAGAAAACCTGTTATGAAAAATATAAATTAGAGTGGTGGGGTAAAAGGAGGAGGAAGCAGCGGTGAGCTGGGATGAGGCTAAAATTACACTTCTGGAAAAAAGGAATGTCATTAATCTACATGTGTTCTATGGTTTATCTTTTATATTCTCAGTTATATATGTATTATTTGAAACGTTTTCACAGGTCGGATATATTGTGATAGAGAAAAAGTAAACAACAGGCAATCACGGTACAGTAAGGTTCTTTAAGTCATTATTTTAAATAAAGGGGAAGTGGGGGAGAGAGGGGAGGAGGTAAGCTCTAGCTACTGTCTGTAGAATGGTGCCAGGGGTGAGGAGATATGGAGCAAAAAACTGCCCTTGCCTAGACAAGTGAAAAGAACCCCTATACAACAAGCACTCATAAGGAAGTGTATGAATTGTACTAAGATAAAACTTAAACTTTATTGGTATATATAAGTGTAACTAATGAAAATCTTAACACACAACAATACTAATAAAACAAGTATTAAACAAACTACCTCCCAGTCAGAGAATAAACTGGTGGGGTTGGTGGACAGAGGGACTAAAGGGGACTGGCACCTAGAAATAATCAAATCTTAATGTAGACGGTGCCTCAGGGTGGTGAAAAAATGTGGAAAGGTGTGGTGTATGTATGTGATATGTCAAACAATCACACACCTTCCAGACCACTCCTGATAGAGTTGTCACTCATGAGAGAATTCAGAAATTGGTGGGCGCTCCTCTATGACGTCATCCCACATGGCGGCGCGGCGGCGTGCAGTTACTACCAGGCAGCCTCCCTCGGTACCTACAGTGAGGAGGTCTGCCGCTCCACATGATAGGGGCTCAGTTCACTCCACCCGGCAGTTCACGTTCTGTGGTGTTCATGAATACACCACGCTGGGTGGAACTCTGTAGTTTGTATACCATCTGAGCCGTGATTGGTTCACACTATATAGCAGCCACTTAGGTTTTATTCTACTCTGACCGTGTTATCACTAAGCAGCTGCAGGGTACAATCACTGACTCCAGACCGCTTACACAGGTCATTTATACCTACTGATTTGAACCTTATGTCTGTGTATTATTCGTTAGGGTTTTATACCATAACCTGTTATACATTATACTCCAACAAATCAGATATTCTCTCTATCATGCCACCGCTGCCCTCATAGAGAAGCCGAGCAGCAGTTTATTATTTATTATTTATTTTTACCGTTTAACTGCTCTCAATCAGGCTTTGGTATTTTGATATATACACATACCACTGTCAGTCTGTTCGAATGGATACTCTGTATGAAAATAATTTATACAATGTATTCAGGGTTTCCATTTAACAGTCTTACTATCCTAGCTACACTGAAGCCCATTTTTTGGTAACTATATACTTTTATCTTGCATTGCCTTGAAGGACAATTTTATAACTATTTTCTGTTTTGTCAGTTCCCATGTATAGAGTATTCATACTTTGAATCTGGCAACTATTTGCCCTGAGTATCTACCTCATTAGGCTGAATGTAGTGCATCTGTTTGGTGCACGATCTATCATCTATCATCAGGGTGTATTTTATACACACACCCTCTGCTGTTCTCAACTGCAGCCTATTTCTGAATTCTCTCATGAGTGACAACTCTATCAGGAGTGGTCTGGAAGGTGTGTGATTGTTTGACATATCACATACATACACCACACCTTTCCACATTTTTTTCACCACCTTGAGGCACCGTCTACATTAAAATTTGATTATTTCTAGGTGCCAGTCCCCTTTAGTCCCTCTGTCCACCAACCCCACCAGTTTATTCTCTGACTGGGAGGTAGTTTGTTTAATACTTGTTTTATTAGTATTGTTGTGTGTTAAGATTTTCATTAGTTACACTTATATACTAATAAAGGTTAAGTTTTATCTTAGTACATTTCATACACTTCCTTATGAGTGCTTGTTGTATAGGGTTTCTTTTCACTTGTCTAGGCAAGTGCAGTTTTTTGCTCTTTAAGTCATTATATACATTATGTAAAGGCGTGCTAGACAATATTAGTTTAACAACTAACCAATGACCATACTATCAACTAACCATCTTAAGCACTTAAAAGCAGATATAGCACTTATTCAGAAAACACATCTTAGGATGTGTGTGTGTGTATGATATAATATTATATATATATATATATATATATATCATACACATAAATGAATACCGCATCAAACAACCAAAAAAATAAATGCACTGTCTAAAACAAAGCAGAAAATAACTGAAAATAACAGAAATGATAACTGCTAGGCGGTGCTAGAGGAATAAAATTAATATGTAAACACAGAAAAAGAAACCTCTCAAAAAGCACTCAGACTAATAATGCAAAGAACAATAATAATAAACTTATTAAATCAAAATATGAAGGAAAACAAAAAAACAGCTGACTGAAACCCTGAATAACTGGACTCAAAAAATTATCATGGGACAAAAAAAATAATAAATAGCCCAAAAAGACTAACTTACATAAGAAAAAAATTAATATAATGAACAGAACCTCAATAAATGAAAACCACTATGGGGACCAAGTACCCATAGTGATCCACAACCGGCCGGTCATATAGAGGAGATAGTGAACACGTCAACGCTCTCAAGCATGAGCTCAGTGACAGCGTTGCCGCAGTCTAAGGCCGTGATTATACCAGAAATCGCTGGCGACACCGCGCAGCTTCAAAACAAAGCAATAGAATCCAATGAAAGCGCACATACCAATCGCGACGGTATCGCTGCGACGTGCTGCAAAGCTTCTGTCTTGAAGAGATCTGAGATTTTGTTTTTCACAGATGACAGCCGCATCACGTGATTGCCTCGGGCCAATCACAGTGCATCTGAACAAACCAATAACATGCGCGCTTGCACACACACACACACACACACACACACACACACACACACACACACACACACACACACACACACACACACACACACACACACACACACACACACACACACACACACACACACACACACATATATGTAAACACAGAAAAAGAAAAAGAAACCTCTCAAAAAGCACTCAGACTAATAATGCAAAGAATAATAATAATAAACTTATTAAATCAAAATATGAAGGAAAACAAAAAACAGCTGACTGAAACCCTGACTAACTGGACTCAAAAAATTATCATGGGACAAAAAAAATAATAAATAGCCCAAAAAGACTAACTTACATAAGAAAAAAATTAATATAATGAACAGAACCTCAATAAATGAAACCACTATGGGGACCAAGTACCCATAGTGATCCACAACCGGCCGGTCATATAGAGGAGATAGTGAACAATAAACCTATTAGAGACCGAGAACTCTAAAGAAAAAAATAATAATTGTGGTTAAAGGCCACCAGGAAAGGTAAAAACATAACATGGATAAATATACCAAGCATACTATGCTAGTGTGTGGGGCACTGTGTTGAAATGACCTAATGACATAGAACTATAAATATAGCACATCACAGAAAACATTAAGGTACTTCAGTGACCCAAACACAAAACCACAATAGGGACATATACAGGAGAGAGACTCATATACTTCAAACCAGTATGATACTGCATGATAACAATAGTATATGAAAAACGTTATACTCAAATCCTGTATGGCAGGATGACATGGATCCAAATGTAGAAAAAGATCCTGGATGGTAATAACCAAACACAATACAACGGCTACATATAAAGAAAGTCCCAGCAAATAATAAAGTCCAAATAGGAGCCAGCAGCACATAAGTACCACAACGCGTTTTGCCCACTAGGGCTTCTTCTAAGGTGGTAATTGGGCCATGGAGCATGTCCGGTTTAAAAAGACACTGCTTGATGACATATTTTGCGCCAAAAAAGTCCCGTATCCATACATATTAAGGGGTTGACTACCGCGCATGCGCATCACGAAAACCCATACCAGGTCCGAGGTAGATGGCGCTATAACCAGGCAGCTTCTGCTTCCATAGCAGAACAAATTCTCAGAGCCCAAGGTAACGTAGTGACGTCGTGTTCACGCAGCAACGGGAGTCCATTTCCCGTGCATGCGCTCGGCAGACCTCCATATCGAGCATCCAGATAAATAGTAATGCAGCCGGGCACATAGCAGGCCAATCCCATAGAGACTGGGGTAGCGCAATGGCTTCATCTTCGCGCCGCAACGGGAGTTCAAATTCCGCGCGTGCGCACAGTAAACTTCCACATCAAACACCTAAGTGAATAGTGCTGCAGCCAGATAATTACCTGCTTTCATAGTAGGCAGGATGAAAGTGCCGATACTCATGTAATATGCACAGCAGCAGACCCCATATCCATGATAAAGAGACTTTGAAGGCGAGAATGTCCATCGTTGTAGTTATACCATCAGTGCACACTCATGGTTGTGCTATTATACTAGAACATCTGTCGAATTTAAGAATAGCAAATCACATTTTGAGTGTCCACTGTTGGAATAACTACAACTATGAACATTCTCGCCTTTAAAGTCTCTTTATCATGGATATGGGGTCTGCTGCTGTGCATATTAAATGAGTATCGGCACTTTCATCCTGCCTGCTATGAAAGCAGGTAATTATCTGGCTGCAGCACTATTCATTTAGGTGTTTGATGTGGAAGTTTACTATGCGCATGCGCGGGATTTGAACTCCCGTTGCGGCGCGAAGATGACGCCATTGCGCTACCCCAGTCTCTATGGGATTGGCCTGCTATGTGCCCGGCTGCATTACTGTTTATCTGGATGCTCGATATGGAGGTCTGTCGTGCGCATGCGCGGGAATAGGACTCCCGTTGCTGCGTGAACACGACGTCACTACGTTACCTTGGGCTCTGAGAATTTGTTCTGCTATGGAAGCAGAAGCTGCCTGGTTATAGCGCCATCTACCTGGGACCTGGTATGGGTATTCGTGATGCACATGCGCGGTAGTCAACCCCTTAATATGTATGGATACGGGATTTTTTGGGCGCGAAATACGTCATCATGCAGTGTCTTTTTAAACCGGACATGCTCCATGGCCCAATTACCACCTTAGAAGAAGCCCTAGTGGGCAAAACACGTTGTGGTACTTATGTGCTGCTGGCCCTGACTGCTGGCTCCTATTTGGACTTTATTATTTGCTGGGACTTTCTTTATATGTAGCCGTTGTATTGTGTTTGTGGTTATTACCATCCAGGATCTTTTTCTACATTTGGATCCATGTCATCCTGCCATACAGGATTTGAGTATAACTTTTTTCATATACTATTGTTATCATGCAGTATCATACTGGTTTGAAGTATATGAGTCTCTCTCCTGTATATGTCCCTATTGTGGTTTTGTGTTTGGGTCACTGAAGTACCTTAATGTTTTCTGTGATGTGCTATATTTATAGTTCTATGTCATTAGGTAATTTCAACACAGTGCCCCACACACTAGCATAGTATGCTTGGTATATTTATCCATGTTATGTTTTTACCTTTCCTGGTGGCCTTTAACCACAATTATTATTATTTTTTTTTTCTTTAGAGTTCTCGGTCTCTAATAGGTTTATTGTTCACTATCTCCTCTATATGACCGGCCGGTTGTGGATCACTATGGGTACTTGGTCCCCATAGTGGTTTCATTTATTGAGGTTCTGTTCATTATATTAATTTTTTTCTTATGTAAGTTAGTCTTTTTGGGCTATTTATTATTTTTTTTGTCCCATGATAATTTTTTGAGTCCAGTTAGTCAGGGTTTCAGTCAGCTGTTTTTTGTTTTCCTTCATATTTTGATTTAATAAGTTTATTATTATTATTCTTTGCATTATTAGTCTGAGTGCTTTTTGAGAGGTTTCTTTTTCTTTTTCTGTGTTTACATATATGTGTGTGTGTGTGTGTGTGTGTGTGTGTGTGTGTGTGTGTGTGTGTGTGTGTGTGCAAGCGCGCATGTTATTGGTTTGTTCAGATGCACTGTGATTGGCCCGAGGCAATCACGTGATGCGGCTGTCATCTGTGAAAAACAAAATCTCAGATCTCTTCAAGACAGAAGCTTTGCAGCACGTCGCAGCGATACCGTCGCGATTGGTATGTGCGCTTTCATTGGATTCTATTGCTTTGTTTTGAAGCTGCGCGGTGTCGCCAGCGATTTCTGGTATAATCACGGCCTTAGACTGCGGCAACGCTGTCACTGAGCTCATGCTTGAGAGCGTTGACGTCACCAACTCTCCAAGCATCAGCAATCGACTGTCCTGCAATCATTTTAGAGCAGGAGCGGGAGGGGGGAGGGTGTAACTATTAAGGGAGGGGGCGTGTCATTGGCTGGATCAGGGCTATCTGTGTGTCTCCATTCTCTTTCCCTCCCCCATCACTCCATTCTCTCCTTTCCCCCTTCCCACATCCTCGCTCTCCCCATTTCCCTCCTCTCTCCCCCTTCCTTCCCCTCTCTCCCCCTTCTCTCCCCCTGCACCTCTCTACTCCCCCATGCTCCTTTCCCCTCCTCCCATCCCCTGCTCCCCTATCTCCCCCTCTGCCCCCCTTCTCTACTTCCACCCTTCTCTCCCCCCTGCACCCTTCTCCTCTCCCCCTTCCCTCCACCTGCTCCCCTCTCCTCCTCTCCCTGCTACTCTCTCTCCCCCTTCCACCTCTCTCCGCTTCCCCCTCCATAAACCTTTCTCCGCTCCCCCCCTCCACCTCTCTCCACTCAGTCTATACTGCCCCTCCCTCCCCATTGGTTAGAAAGTCGAAAGTCAAATTGAACTGTCTCCCCAAGCACTAAGCTCGGGAGAGCGTACATGCCCGTGCACGCACTAGCGTGGACGCAAACTAAACAGGAAGGAGAGTAAGAAACTCCAGACTAACTGGGTAGGTGAATGCGTATTCTCCCCAGCAGTGGGAAAGAAAGGGGGGGGGGGGGGTAGCGATTCTGATAAGCAAAACACAACCATATGAACTTATATCAACTTGGAGTGACACAGAGGGAAGGGTGGTACAGTGTGTTCTCAAGATCAACAATATGCATATATGTATATGTAATATTTATGGCCCGAATGAACAGTGCCAACCTTTCTCCCAGAGTGTGCTAACCTAGCACACCTGGTGGGTGTCCCTATTTAAACAGAGGTTGCTCACGAATCCTGGGCTTGCGTGTCCTGATCTGCGTGACTGGTTGATTTCAAGTGCTGGTTGTATTAAGTGTGCAGTTAAAACTAGAAGCAATTTGAACAAGGAAGGGGTAAAACAAGGTACTGTATAGTATATTGAAGTACAGTTTATTGTTAGTTCTTATAAACTTCATAGTTGCTACAATGAGCAGGATTGAAAATGCCACTCAATGCACATCTTGCCACATATGTTCAATGGAGCATAGCGCTGTTCAATGGAGCATAGCGCTGTGAGAAGTGTGAGCAGGTGGTCTCTTTAGAATCAGAGATTGCTGATCTGAAGAGGCAACTTGCAATATTGAGGGACACTGACAATCTTGAAAGGGGTTTAGTGCTCACTGAGCGGGCCCTTGCTTCAACTAGTGTTGCAGATGGTGGCGCTGTTAGTGAGGAGCAGGTAGGTAGCTGGGTAACTGTGTGTGACTGAGTGACAGTGTGTGACTGAGTGAGTGTGTGTGACTGAGTGAGTGTGACTGAGTGCGTGTGTGTGACTGAGTGCGTGTGTGTGACTGAATGCGTATTGTGTGACTGAATGCGTGAGAGAGTGCGTGACTGACTGAGTGAGAGTGCGTGACTGACTGAGTGAGAGTGCGTGACTGACTGAGTGAGAGTGCGTGACTGACTGAGTGAGAGTGCGTGACTGACTGAGTGAGAGTGCGTGACTGACTGAGTGAGAGTGCGTGACTGACTGAGTGAGAGTGCGTGACTGACAGAGAGAGAGCGTGACTGACAGAGAGAGTGCGTGACTGACAGAGAGAGTGCGTGACTGGCAGAGAGAGTGCGTGACTGGCAGAGAGAGTGCGTGACTGGCAGAGAGAGTGCGTGACTGGCAGAGAGAGTGCGTGACTGGCAGAGAGTGCGTGACTGAGTGAGAGTGAGAGAGAGACTGAGTGAGAGAGAGAGACTGAGTGAGAGAGAGAGACTGAGTGAGAGAGAGAGACTGAGTGAGAGAGAGAGAGACTGAGTGAGAGAGACTGCGAGAAGGAGGGAGAGACTGAGGAGAGAGCTGCTATACAGTACTGACCCGCGTGCGCGCCTCTCACCTCCTTGCTTGCTCCCATTCATTTTATTTGAATAAAGCCTTTTGTATTTTATTTAAACTTGAAAACGGTTCAAACATATCAGCTAATCACATTAGATAAAATAAGGAACAAAAAACAGAGAATTTTGTTTTTTTTATTTACAAAATGAGAACCCTTTATTGACTCCCTACCACAGAGTGAAAAAGACCAAATATATCAGGCTTTCGCACACACATCCTGGAGTCTCTTGCGGCAAATTGCACAAGGTCATAGATGAGGTAAACAGAGGGAGAAAAGAACCAGATTAAACGGGTATCAAGACAGGAGAATAGTATATCCAAACCTAACGTCTGTAATATGTGTCTGACTAAAGTTATGTTTTGCACATTCTGTGAGTTAATTATTTAATTTAAGTATTGTGTATTTTTGAGTTAAGTTTGAGCATCTGATTTATACCTTTTTACTTATATTTTTTCTTTCTTTTAAGGATAATTTAAACATGGAAAATTGTAAAGATGTGTTGAAATCTGTCATGTTTACCAGCAATGTTAGAAAATCAATAAAAAGAACAGAAATAAACGTAATACTTTTTCCTTACCATCAATGTCCTTCTGGATTGTGTGGCTCAACTCTGAAAAGAATACAAAGATTAGGAGAAAAATGACATTTTAGCCTTTGATATCAGTACTTCTTTCTATTGCTTTATATTCCTCAGCGAAAAAGCACAGAAGGGATACAATTGGCAAAAGGTTCTTGAAATGTGTTTGTTCAGTTATTGTACCATTTTGATCTGTATATGAGCACAACATTTAAGAATGGTCTATTTTACATCCCATGGTGTTTAAACAAAAACTTTAAGGCACATACACCATTGCTGTTGTGATATAAGTACACTTCCAACCCACTGGATATGACTATGCAAATACAGATTAAAAATAAATAATTTTTCAGCATTCCTGTCTCATATAGGGCGGAACATATGCCTTGTCAGACCACGTGCTAATCGCTTTCTCTCCGTTACAGAAAATAACACGGTGTGTTATATACAGTATTAAGATATATATATATATATATATATATATATATATACACTGTATATACAGCTCAACCCCGTTATAACGCGGTCCTCGGGGGACACCCGATCCGACCGCGCTATAACCGGGGTCGCACTAAAAAAAATTTATATGGCCACCGCGCGCCCGATTGGGAAAAGGGGGGAGGAGGGAGGAGGCAGGAATGAGGCGCCGGCAGCCCCAGCACTTCCCCCAGCAGCCCCACACGATGCTCCAGCAGCAACAGCACTTCCCCCAGCAACCCCACATGATCCCCCAGCAGCCACAGCACTTCCCCCAGCAACCCCACATGATCCCCCAGCAGCCCCACACGATCCCCCAGCAGCCCCAGCACGATCCCCCAGCAGCCCCACCACGATTCCCTAGCAGCCCCACCACGATGCCCCAGCAGCCCCACCACGATGCCCCAGCAGCCCCACCATGATCCCCAGCACCACCAGAGGTAGGGGTGTGTGTGTGTAGTTTGGCAAAAAAAAACAAAAACATTTTTCTAATATTCGGGGTCCACGCTCAAACTGCGTTATAAGCGATCTGCGTTATAGCGGATCGCGCTATAACGGGGTTGAGCTGTACATACTGTATAACAGCTAAGCTAGCAATAGTACCTTTGCTGTTTAGGTCATTGTTGCTGTATTTAGATTTTTTGAGAGTATGCTAATTTTGCTTCTGTATAATACAGTATCTTATTTCATATACTCCAGTATATTTTTTCTCTATTTTCCTCAAAAATCCTTATGATTTGCCAAGGTACCAAAATTATAGGGGTTGTCTGAATGGACCTTTACCAAACTAAATCTGTCTGGTATATTAATATTGACTAGAAGGGCTAAGAAACCATTTTTCATACCAGAAAATGAATGCCATCTTTACAAAGATAAAACCTCCCAAGGAATCTGGTGATGCACATGAGGACAGACTTGGTCAGTGCAGCAAGAGGCACTGGCCGGGTCTTGGCTCGCAACACTATCGGGAGCTCAGACGGCTCTCTCATCACACAGGTTGCTCAAAGCATAGCGTCCTCCACCCGCCTTCCCCTTATTGAATAGGATTTTACTCTGGCTGCTCAACGGCAAAATGCTGAATTTGACCACTGATTTATTAGGAGATATATTTTTGTCTTTGGCTGCTAAGCAAAAATTCCTTATTTGTGACTACTGATTGAACAAGATATTTCTCTCCTTGGCTGCTAAACAGCAATCCCTTACTTTGTATTACCAGGAATTGTTCAGTCAGTGATAGTTATTAGGTATTATTACCTCCTTCCCTCATAGTATTATTTTCCCATCTAAGGGCTGTTTATTAGTGCTTTCTAATTCTGTCTACACATATCACTATTGTGAGGGGGCGGGCCTCTGAGTATTCTGGTTTCTATTTCTATAGTATATGATTAGTCAGCAAAGATATCATAGCTAATACCTATATAATTCTCCACCGCTGATTTTTGTGAGACTTTTTTGATCCTTGTGTAACAGGGTATGTCCCATAGTACCTCTCTTTCCCCATAGTATATCTGTTATGTAAGTCCCTAATAAATTCAGGGCATTAACAGGTTAATCTGTGGGCTCTTAACCCCCCTTGTGCTCCTCCTTTGATGGACAGGAGTGTGGTGATGACTCATGGCCTGTGCAGCCTATCAGGGATGGGCACAGTCCATGGGCCCGCCCCTGCTTCCTGAGGAAGAGGTAGAGCCAAAACTTATGCAGTCGTGCCCTGGAGAGAGAGGAGGGAGCATGGGCTGTCAGACTCTCCCATTGCGAGGATGAGCTGGCCCACCCCAGGCGTAGGCCTGGGGAACATCAGACTCATTGCCCCCTACTACCGGGGTATGCACCATCTAGAGGGATCGGATGTCCTTCCTCTGGATATGCATTCACTGTATGTAAGAAATGCAGTGGATGCGATACAATAAAGACCCCTGTTCATCTTTCACCTGCCTGAGTGTCAGTTCCTGGGTAGAGTGGAATAAGTATGCAGTGGTGGGAACTGACCTCTAGACACCCACGAGCCCATTACTGCTGGAGGCATACAGCACCAGAGATAACTAAAGAAGAAGAAAGTAGCCTGTCCTGGTCTCAATGTAATGCAGATCGCTCCCAGTCTCCTGAGCCAACAGGTAAAACACCACAGATCATGTAGCAGCATGTAGATCTCTCAAAGGGGGAAGGGGGGGGGGGGGGGGCGGACAGTACTACACTTACTAACTCGACGGAGAGAACCTTAGCATAGGCTGTCTGGTAGCAATTACGGCACAGACCGAGCAAGCCCACTCTGCACATTCATTGCAAGTGAGGCTGTTGTCCCTTGGACAGACTATATTATTTGCCGTTAGTGTTTCACACTAGTTACTATTTTCTGTATATTGTTATGATCACTGTTATTTCTCAGTGTTTATTTTAAGAGCATACTGATTCAAGTTCTATTTTAATTCACTCAGGAGACAATGCAATATCACTGCTTTACCGTCACCTACTGACTATCCTACTACATACCCGAGTGTCATCCTTAAGGACAATTAGACCCATCTATAGCTATATTGATAGAAACGACTGTGGTTTCTCAGTGGTCGTGCATTGAATAAGGGACTTTTTTTTCTCTATATTCCCCTGTGGCTGTCTCTGTCTGTTCCACATCTCTGCAAGGTGGAGGTCACACATAAAAAGACTTTAAGAATACATGTTCCAGACAGAAATAAATAAGTCTAATCAGTGAATTCACTTTCAGGATATTTTCACTAAAGAATGTTAAACTAACATATCTTTTGTGCTAGATTTAAACAAAGAGCGAGAGATGTTCTCATTTCAGAGCACAATTCAACTGTAGTTTTTTGATGCACTTGCGTGATTTGATTTGCATATTAGAAATCACAATATACCATGTAATTACCAAATATTAAAAATGCCGTTTCTAAGAATACAGAATGGTGGCTGATCACGTAATGTACTTAATCTGTGAAAGAAATGCTGATTACCAGTGAAAATATGTACATACTGTACCTACTTACCAATCAGTAGAAGGTACGAATAATCCCCTAGAATTATCTCTGCTCTCAGGATATCCTCTTGAAAATCCACAATAACCAATTCTTTGTTCAAGTTCTAATAAAAAAGAAAAAGTGTGAAAAGTTTGGCTGAAGAAATATACAGTATCTGATTTGTGTTGCAATAATACATTTGTGAACCACAATCCAGGCTTTTAGTCATTTAATAATTAGATTATGGGGTTTTATTATTATGACAGTGCATCAGGAATGTTAAGCATAGCCATAGGGCTACAGATTTGTTTCGATACAATACACTCAGAGAAATGTGCACGTTATTTTTGTATCCTCCCACTGGGCAGGTTGCAGAATTCACCTCCCAGTAAGCCGGGAGCGGTGCTCTGCTCGGTATTCTCCCATCAGATTTCATGTGAACTCCATCTCCTTTAAGTGCATTTTTGTTTCTTTGCACTGGCAAATAGCTTTTTTGTTCCATTTTCGTTTTTCACACTTTTTGGTTGGTGCCCCAATAAGGCGTAACCAATTACATGTTGGTTGGCAAAGCCAGCCAATCAGCTTTCAGTTTGAAAAACTAGGCTAGTTGTAGTATTTGATGAACAAAGGTATACTATGGTAAAATCAAATACATTTTTTACATGTATTACTCCAAACAGATGGTTAGATATACATACTGTACATATTTAGAAAAACATGATTATTCTCAACACGTTACACAGTAAAGAAGGTTATTATTTTTGTTAAAACTACAAGGCGTTTTGTGTACCTTTTGGTTTGTGTAGATAACAATATTGACTGCAGAGTCTGTTTGGAACCAATCATATCTGTTAAAACAATAATTAAAAATGCAATATATAAGTATGAGACATAAAAAAACACTGGTCCTCAATTAGATTCTGCTAGTAAATTGCTATGGATAAACATAAATAGCAATCAGATTGGTTGAATTCTGTTTCGATCAGAGCGATCACCCTGGAAAATGAGCATAATTCACAACTTTTATGAGCTATTATGCGAGGTATATATTACAGTTCAATATACACCTGGCATCTTCACTATTGAAGATGTAAAATTAACAAAAGCGAACAAAAAAAAATTAAGTATTTCGACACTTTTAGCAGCTTTTTTTTATTTTCGTTTTGCGAATTAGCTCCTTTCCCCCTGAAAATGGTGCCAATATATTTCTTATTGAATTGAAAAAAATGCTCAAGGTAAAAAAGGTCCTCCACTTCTTTGCGAAGCTGCAATTTCAGACTTCACTGAAAAGGGCACTTAGAGGCAAAAGTCTTCTATGCAAAAAACAAACCACTTTTCTTCTAAAGAGGGAGATGTGGATGAACATGAGGGTTATTTTTATATAAAGACTAATAGTGCCATGACTAACAGTACATAATGTGCAAAATTGCCAAATAGCATATTGATGCTCTAATTAAGTCATTACTTAAAAAACACTGCTTTTTTTTATTTGCCTTCTCTGGCATTAGTAAGGCTGTTCCTTAATTATACAATGTGTGTTGCGGGCCTCTCCAGCCCTAACTGAGACATTAATGGATATGGCAGATATCAAAGGTTAAACAAAAGGCAGTGGTAATGAAGGAGAAATGTGATTCAGAAGGTATGAGGAGACTCATCTGAAGGATAATAACCCCAAAAGACGTGCTGACCTGTTTCTCTAGGATAACTTTTTTTTTCCTCACTAATTGCGTATGTATTATATTTTTAAATTACATCTGAAATAAATAACGATTTTGTTGGCGTAATGAGCTCTTCATTTCCCTTTCCTCCAACTGCGTTCTCATAACATTCATTCATCTTATTTTGGGTTTATTCAGTTTGCGAGGCAGAATGCTGAACAATAATCCAAATTCAATGAGTGTATACGAAAGGAATATTAATTTTAATATTATTAAAAAATAAACACACATGTAGGATATTGTATGAACTGGTGCTTTAATTAAACCATTTTTTGTGAATTTACACTTAAGATGTAGCAATGCACAAGAATAATATTAAAGTGTTAGGGATTTCATTTTTCACCGAAAAAACACCGAATAATCACCATCGATTGATCAGCTTGCACTTCCAGTTAAAACCAATAAAAAACGGAAATTAACCATCCTCTCCTATTGAGTTCCACCTCTTGTAGCAGCCCAGCAAGAGGAAGTAGACATTGTTACCACAGATAACACAACAAATCCTGTTATAATGCTGAATAACACAGAGTTTCCATAGGATTCAATGGCAGACTTGGTGCAGAACATTACAACATAACCCACTATAACACACTAGTAGAGTGGACATTGAAGCCTGCTACCTCTGCACATCAGTAATAATAAAACTCTATTTGTAAGTATTGTTGTCTCTTGTTACCTTCAGTATTTTGGGACCATGTTTTCCTTTGTACACAAGTAGAAGAATAGTAAAGCAGTAAAAGGTTTAGCGATTGTGAATAATACCAGCTGCAATTCTGAGGCAGCACAAAAAATAACTCACATTTCCAGTTTAATTGACGTTTTTATTTATAGCCCAGGCAGTGAAGAAATAGCAACATCTAACATTGTGGATATTCTGTTGAAGGTGGCTTCAGGAGAGAATACATATTAATTCAAATTGGACTACCATGAGCAGGGAAGCTAGATGTTTTATGAATGAAGAAATGTGTGCAGAACAGACGTGCACTAGCTTTTCTTCTATGGAGTAAAAATATTCCTCTAAAGATTTTGGAGGCGTATTTTTTTTTTTTATATCTCCATACTCCTCTCCGAATAAAATAAATAGATTTAAAATACATACACACATATACAGTACACACTGTACATAAACAGACATGTACATACACACACGTACTGTACATACACGTGCACAGGATTCACAACAGGATAGACGGCAAGCTTGCAGTCCCCCACGGAGGCAGAGCTGTCAGTCAGCTCTTTACTATCAGATCACGTCCCATTCATTCAGGAGAACACCGAGAACAAAGCAGTGACTGACAGCTCCTCCTCAATGGGGGGCACAAATCTTCCGTCTCTGTTCTCCATACAAATACACATGAGGCCAATTTAAAGGGATCCCTTCCCTTTTTAATTTTTTATAACAATTTCAATATTTAGGTGTTGATATGTACGTTTTGGGCATGGACTCCACTCAAACTAAGATGTATTTTGTTCTCTGATGACTGTACATTTGTTAATTTGCCCAATTGCCTTTTTTTAAATATATTTTTACCTTGTGAAAACCAGCATGTATAACTTTGATGCTCCTAAGATTGGGGACCACTCAGTTGATGAGAAATTAAACACTAAATCTCTGAGGCTCTAACAATAATGTCCAGGAGAACAACAAGGCCATTGGGATCCGTCTCTCTCATTGGGATCCGTCTCTCTCATTGGGATCCGTCTCCCTCCAACAGCTGACAGAAAGTCACAATGTCATTGGGAGATCACATTGAGCAACGAGTGACCCTGCAGCATCTTTGTGGTTATTTATTTATCTACACAAAAAAAAATTGAAAAAAAAAAATGGTTGTATTGTTCATCAACCGAGGGTTCCCCAGAATACCGTAGTTGAGCTGTGGGGGGAAGTCAATATAGGAGGGCTTAGAAAAAATTAAATAAGACAATGTTTTCATACTTCCAGTAATTCTCTTTTCCTGGAATCCTTCCATGGCAGCAGCAACCCTTGGGTTTTGCTCCACCTGTGGCCAGGATAGGACAGAAAAAACTGCAGGTAGTACTTCCAATAAGTAGCACCTTCTACCTGCAGGCAGTCTAAGGTTTTCATACCAGCTGAAAGGTACATCAATATAATTAGTACATTAACTAAGGGGCAATGAAGTTATGCCCACTGCCATGGAGAGATTCCAGGAAAAGAAAATGTGTGTAAGTATGAAAACTATTTTCCATTTTCCTGTTCTTAATGCAAGATTTGGTCCATCTTGCACTGTTGCTTTTGTAGCTGGCTGCCCCTTGCTGGAACCCTCAAGAAGGATGAACAGCCTAAGTCGGCAACCCTGCCTAAGTTGTGTCTTAACATACTGGAAACCTAACAAGCTCCTATTGAACCCCCAAAATAACCACAACATATATATATAAGCATATGAGTGTCACAGAGGAGTGCTACTGAGCACGGCAATATATATTTAAAACCAGAGACAGAACATAAAACACAGACAGAGCTCAGTGCACATCCAGTGAAACTCATACACGGTACAGTGCCTAAATATATATGCGTACCAGCAGCAGTTCTGTCTTGGAACTGGAAACTGGAGCTGGCTGTAAAAATCTGCCTGGATCATCAGTCTTTGTGTTGAATATCTCAGGTGGTGAGTAATCCACAGGGGATAAATCTGCACTGAGGTTATTTTCTGCTGCTGGTATGCATGCGCGGGAGCGGAGCTGTGGCAAGGAGTCAGTAAAGGGAGGAACTGGACTGTGCACGAGCCCGGGCACAATCAGGAACTTCCCCCTTTTTGAGGAGCTACTATTGATGCGAGTGTCATTTTGCCTAATAGCAATCAACATAAACTACAATTTGAACTCATTCTAACCACCCCTCTTTGTGGTTTGTTGTTTTAACTTCTTTTCCCCATATGTCCTAGAAACCACGAGTGGAACCACGTGCCGGAGGACCCTTTTTTCCCGGACCCCTGCAGACACCGGACCCGGCTTCACTCAAGTTAAGTCTATATTTTTATATGTATTGGGGGGCTTGGGGAAATGTTTATATGTATTGGGGGGCTGGGGGTATTGTTATATATATTGGGGGGCTTGTGGGTGTTTGAATATGTATTAGGGGAATTGGGGGAATTGTTATATGTATTTGGGGGCTCGGGGGGATTTTTATATGGGTTGGGGTATTTTTTATATGTATTGGGGAGGGATGTTTTGTTTATACTGTATGTATTGTTTTATTTTTCTAATGGATTGGGGTCTTTTTTTTAGATGCATCTGGGTCTTTTGTATATGTGTTTGGGTGGGATATATATATATATTTGGGTTACATGTTCGTTGATTTCAGATCAAATGTGAGTTCTGAATTTATAGAAGTCTACTGAATTTTGGAGATACATCTATAGAGATTGTGTTGCACTATTGTATTTATTTTTCATTCCACATATCCACCACTGAATGAGTTGCGCTCCCCTTCAACTTCCACACGTTCCAGTAAGAAGGATTCCTGTGGACCATCCTTCCAAGGGTTCTGAGCACCATTTTTAAATTTCACTTATTTGCACTTTATTTGCACAATATTGTATATATATTATTATTTTTCAGAATCACTGTCTAAGTCACATTATACCCATCACTGTTATTATCTCCTTAGAGCGCTGTTAGAAGTTTTTTTCCCACTATATCTCAGGAAGAAGGGGGTCCCGAGGCTGAAATTAATGCGGATCAGCTTAGGAGACCCCAGCTCCCATACATTAGTAAAAATCACATTAAAGCAGCTTCATTACCTTTGCGGCTAGCAGCTAAGGCAATGAAGGCGTTAAGGCACAGTAGCTGGTTAATTGGGGGCAGAGGGGGTACTTGGCCCAGGGTGGGTGGTTAGGGGGGGGGTTAACCCCTTCATTACCATAGCGGTCCCCACCGGCCTCTTGTATCAATCCTGTGCAGTGAAAATAAAAGAAAATGCTTTTATGCATCTTACAATATATACTTTGGAGAGTGATTACATACTAGATATCCTATAGTATGTATAGATGACAACTGAACACTAAGTATCCACTCATATTATGGTGTTTGGGTTCCTTAGATCACTGTTCTTTGTAGTTACTACCTTAAAGATATATAACCTTATTACACTCTTGTGAAATTGTTGCGCTCCTAGTTGGTTATGATATTGATTTAATGCATTAGCTTAAATAATATATGTAAATACATCTGCTTTTCTATCCATTAAAATGGGCAAAATAAATTAAGACTGTCTTTCAACATTTTTTGCATCGCTGACAGATCAGTATCATGAATAATTCTTGCCTTTGCACTGTCCGTAAATTGTGGCTCATGAAATTCTCATTTGTTACCTTTATGCTCTATGCTGCTGAATAAATGCCATAAGAGTGTGACTTTTCTTTGCATTATTAATACAACAAATGAAATATTCAACATGTTATGCGTTCCTTCTAAAATTATTATATTTTTATTGATTAGTTTTTTTCCTTTTTTAGCTAAACCAAGGACTCTAGAGCGCAAAGATTCCCAAAGTATAAATAAAACAAAGAAAATATGGTGCAAGTGTTTTTAAAAAAAAATCAATCGGTGTTAAGGTGAAGGAGATCAGTCCCACTTTGATGATTGAGAAAAATCGAGCGTTTTCAAAGGTGTTAAATCCTCCTTGAACAGGCAATGAATCTTCAAATGTTAAGGAATAGATGTTACCCCCAATTATAGAAAGAGAAAGACCTAGTACAATATTGATTTATAATATGGAAGCAGATATATAGTAATTAACGCACAAACTGAGCAGAAAAACAGGCATTTGGACCACCATGATCAAAAAACTAATCATTGAAATTGTGCTGCAACAAACGCCGACACCCTCCTCTCTCTGACGTCACTATTCAGACAATGATGTCACTACTGGTGGCTGGGACAAAATGTTTGCGGTCGTCTGCGCAGTCCAAAGATTCTCAGTGTGGTTCACCCTACGCATTTCACTCATAAAGAGCTTCCTAAGTACAGTAGTCTTAAGCCTGATCGACATCACGGCGCAAAAAAAGTCTCAATGGGTTCAAAATATTGGGCTCTACTGCTAATAACTAAAAAATAAATTAAAGCCATAAAAACGCAGAAAACGAAAAAATAAACAAAAAATAATTAATACAGACAATATAAACCTCTAAATGTGCATATGTACGAATGTGTACCAAATACATATTATTATGTAGGAAACCCACGAGGAGAATGTAATATTGCAAAAATATATGAATGCATAGATTTAAAAATGTATTCAGTTTAAGAATGAAAATAGAAATCCAATAGCTAAATGTTAAAGAAGTGAAGAATAAAATAAAATATATTATGGTGTATTCAAGTGGGAATGTAACAAAGTAATCCCATGATGAAACTACACAAAGATCAATGAACATAACACTTATCATACACCTCTGCATTACCGAAAAGTGAGGGGAAAGTAAAAAGAAAAACCCAACTAAATGCCTATAAAAATACAAAACTAAAAAGGCATTAATGTCAAACCTACATTAAGCCCAATTGGTTGCAAAGTACGCAAATGGTAGATCCAGAAGGACTTCCACAGAGAGATCAGTCGTTCTATTCCCACCTCTCCAATTGGGCTGAGCTTGTTCAATCCATAAATAAACCAAACCTGACGGATCAGAATGATGGACCTTCTTACAGTAAAGTGTAACCATACACTGTTTGACTCGAAGCCCAGATTTATATTCCGAATATGTTCTAATATACGTTCTCTTAAGGAACGAACAGTGCACCCTATATACTGAAATACACAAGGGCAGGTAAGAACAACCCACAGTACAAAATAACTTCTGCGGTTAATAAAGCTAGAAATTGATTAACTTTCTTTAGTACAAAAGAAGGTACACGGATCAGGTTTTTTTTCCTACATTTATCGTATGTGAAAAAGCGTTTGGGTTCGTCAGTCAACCACAGATGTTTTAGGGCGCTGTTTGCCAATCTGTCTGGTTACATTTCTTGCTATATATTGTTTTTCTTGCTATATTGTTTTTCTATTTTCATTCTGACACTTAATAGATTTTTAAATCTATATTACCATTTATTAACCTTGTGGGTTTTTCTACATAAAAATAATTATTTGCTACACATTTGTCCAGTATGCCCATTTAGGGATTTATATTGTCTGCTTTAATAAAAAAAATCTTTATTTTTAGAGTTTCCAGTGTTTTTAAGCATTTCATATATTTTTAATTTATTAGCATTTAGATCTCAATATTTTGCACCCATTGAGACTTTTTTTGCACCGTGACGTTGATCAGGCATAAGACATGGGGCGTAGCTATAGCCCGGGCAAAGCTAAGAGAGAGAGGCAGGGGCAGAGAAAGAGATAGAATGAGTGGGGCAGGGGCAGAGAGAGAGGGGCAGACAGAGAGAGAAGCGCAGAGAGAGAGGCAGGGGCAGATCTGGAGTGAGAGGGGCAGAGAGAGATTGAACAGAGACATGAGGGAGCCCTGAATTTTTTTTTGCCCTGGGGCTTGCACATCTAGCCACTGCATAAGACTATTTAAGAAAACGACATTCCCTCGTTCAACCACAGTACAAGTGAAACGCGCAGGGTGCATCACGCTGAGAACCTTTGGACTGCGTGGGCGACAGCAAGTGTTTCATTCCAGCCCACCATAGCGAAGTCACTGTCAGGAAGAGATGTTACATTTGTTTTGGAGAGGGAAAGATGTTGGCGTTTGTTGCAGCACAGTTTCAAGGATTCATTTTAAAATCATGCTGGTCCAAATGTCTCTTTCTCTGCTCAGTTTGTGAGTTAATTACAATTTATTTGCTTTCATACGGTATTATAAAACTATATCATATTAGGTCTGTCTCTTTCTACTTCGTATAATTGGGAGCAACATCTATTCCTGCACATTTGAAGATTCATTCCCAGTTTAAGGAGGTTTAAACCCCTTTAACAACGCTCGATTTTCTCAACCATCACGTGGGTGGTACTGATCTCATTCACCTTAGTACCAATTGATTTTTTTCAATACTGTTGCACTATACTATCATTATTTTATTTATACCCTGGGAATCTTTGCTCTCCAGAATCCTTGGTATGTGTTTGTTAGACGATTGAAAAATCACACTAGACTACAATGCACTACCCCCAATGGTCATATTTTATATTAAACATTTGGTATTTATAATAGTGTTTTTCACTTATTTTAGCACATTTCATCAAAGTTATTTTTGTGCTTCAACCTTCCATTTTTGTCTATTATTTTAGACAGCTGGATAGCTGAAAATCACAAACACTAATAACTTATTTTAACAATGATCACATGCTTTTAATTTATTAAATGCCGATCAGCCTTTACAGGGCTTCCTAGATACAGTTTGGTTAGAGAATATATTTAGCAAGAGGTACAGAAACAAAAAACAAGTAAAGATGAAGGTAATTGCAGAGCATACAAATAATATGGTAACAACATTTATTAATGCGCAAAGCATCAGAAAGACAACACTTCTAGTACCAGTACCACCTTCCTACTAATACTGTTTTTGTAGTATACTCCCTCAAACGTATCATACAGTATACAGTAAATTAAAACCTAGGCAAATACAAGTCAAAAAGGAACTGCCATAGACAACACTACATATAACCTCAAACACTGAGGAGTTTATCCACATCTCACTTAGGTTCAGGATCAAGCTTGATGGACCCTTTAGAGAGGATTTCATGGATTTGTTCCCATCTTGCTCTTGTACAGAGGAGACAATTTGTATCACTCCTAGTGTGGACATGTATGCTAACAATGATGAAGTCCTGGTTTTGTATTTGGATTTTGCTGGTCTGATGCAATTTTGGTATAGTATAATAGGATATAAAGAAAGATATGTCTGTATTTTATCACACTGCTAACCTGGAATTACAGTAGTTGGCAGGTGTGCGAGCGCCGCATTGTTGAGAGTGCTTGTTTAACCATTTGAGTGCCAGAGTGCGCGGCACCTCTAGCACAATGCGTTCACGTGCCCACTTTGCAGAAAACGGTGGAAGAGGAACCCTACTCCTCCTTTACCTTACTAGATAGATCATGTCTGGCGCTCTATGAGAACTCAGAACAGGATCTAACCATGAAAAAAACAAGCACTGTAAGCATAACGTCATGGTGCCTCCGGAGTCAGTCCCCAAGCCATTGTGACTACGTCCTGGGGCACTCAAAGGGTTAAAGGAGCAGTCAAGCCAAATAGATCAAACATTTTTAACAACTTAGTAGTGTACTTGGATTCCTTAGAAACATTAAAATCACCCTTAAAGTAACGGTCCCACTTATCGTCCATTGAAGAACCCAGAGAGGTTTGAAAGCTTGTAACAGGTCAACTGTTTGTTGATGCAATAAAAGGTGTCACACTATTTACTCATACCTCCTTTGTTATTTTACCACATGGAAGAAAGGACCAACAAGGCTATCCACCCTTCTTTCTCTGTATCTTGTGATACATGTATGTTTTGCATTCCTCTGGAACACTGGATACAAGCATATCAACTGCTTATGGTTATTTGTTTGACTAATTATGGCATCGTAATTATTTTGCAAGCAAAAAACAGAGAGTACAACCCATCCGTGGCTTTGAGTGGTGCAAACAGTCTTATCACCAAAAGTCATTAGGTAAGGATTGTAAAAGTCTACCAAACCATTACTGTACTGTATAAATGTTTAAAGTTAAGAGTATTTAAAATCTTTTATACTTGCTCGATTTTTCATTTTATAGGTGTTAACTACAGTACAATACAGTGTCCATGTTAAACATGCCACTGTCCTTCGTTCCCCGTTGTCCTAGAACGGAATGCCCCTTTGACATCCATTGCAAGTCTATTGACTTCCGCTCCCCTTGTTTGGTTTAGTTCTGAACCAGATACTCTTCTACTATAGGAGAACTTTAGTTAAAACCTGGTGATGCCTTCAGTTCGAGAGTAATGTAATTTACTAAAACAAATGTGTTCTTTTCCATGATGGCTGCTAGAGATAATCAGGACAGTGATCCCATCAAGTAGTGCAGATCGCTATTTCAAGTTAGCATATTTGTCTATGACTCTATGGCATCATTCCCAAAGCCCAACTCATTTCTGAATGTATTTACTTACTTGCACCTTCCATGGAAAAAATATTTCCCCTGCCAAGTTCCTTACTAGTCAGCCAATCTACAATGGCAACATAACTGGAAAGTACATGAAATCCACTAGCATATTGCACTGATTCCAGACATTGATTGTCTTGCTTGAACTTTTAGTATCTGAGGAAAACCTCTTTTCCACTTTCAGGGCACTTCCTATTTTATTGGGTATTAGGACTCACAGCCTCTGTTTTGGCGTCTAAGCAGCAGTAAAATATTTTTTAATGGAACTAATTTTTTGTTAATATTCCTTCTATGATAGCTGTTCATTCCATACTGATGAAAACAACAGCACATTTAAACTGATTAACATATATATTAAATGGTGCAATTGAGCTGCCTATGTTAAATCCAATCTTCTAAAGTAATTCACTCTCATGACATTGAATGTTATCAGTGTATACCACAGTTTAGAGAGAAACGTGGTGTATGTGGTGCTCAATAATTGTAACAGGTTCCAAATGTAGAAAATAAAGACATCATAAATCCAAAATTGGTAGTCCAAGTTGTGATGGAGTGCCCCCCCAATGTATTAGAACTAAAAACTGAAAGGGAAAAGTGACTAGTGGAGTCGGCTAGACATCCACAACCATGTACACAATATAAAGACCCAATCAGTTATGATAATAATAAGAGACAATGTCCATGATAGACAGGGTGGAATAAGGCACTGTGGCACTTTACCTGTACTGTCCAAGGGGCACTCTCATCATCATAGGCATGCAATCCATTCGGTGTAGATATAGGAAGAGAATAGGCGTAGATAGAGCAAAGCTCCAGACATCCTTAATAAGTCTCCAGGAAAAGGACCAGGCCACTCCGAGGATAACAAAAAAGAAATAATTTATTGCGGGCTAAACATACAGCGAAAAAGGGACTAAATGAACGCACCTACGCGTTTTGTACAAAGAGTACTTTATCAAGGTGATAAAGTACTCTTTGTACGAAACGCGTAGGTGCGTTCATTTAGTCCCTTTTCGCTGTATGTTTAGCCGTAATAAATTACTTCTTTTTAGTTATCCTCGGAGTGGCCTGGTCCTTTTCCTGGAGGACTTATTACAGGATGTCTGGAGCTGTGCTCTATCTACGCCTATTCTCTTCCTATACCACAGAGTAGCAACTCAATGTATTCCAAGTCGTGAAAAAATGTGTTGACATTTTAAAAAATGTTACATTAAGTACACAATTTGTCTCCTGGTTATCATATTGTCAATGTGTATGAACAGTAAGATGCACACGGTTAGAGTGAAAAATATGAAAATTATTTAAAAAAAAAAAAATTATATTTTTTCCATAATGTCCCAAAACTATTTTATAATAATAGTGAATGTTTACAATCTCAGAACAGATTGTGGAAGCTGTGAGAAATTATGGCATATAAATTATATTTTTGTTTTCAACTTCTTTACAAAGGGCATAAAGCCCTGTGCAAATGTAATTCAAAATAAGAAATATGAAGGCTTTCATTGGATTTGATCTGTCAAGCAGGAGAATAAATTACTTAACGTCATCAACTCCATTACTCTGCACATCTTTTTGCAAGCAATTGCTTACTCAGTACCTAAATTCAACTACAGCATTTATTTCAGCCAAGTAGGATTATCAACTTGCTGCGTTTTGCTAACTCATAATTACTTCTGCCCAATTGCTACAGCTCCAGTAGTTAGCAAAGCTTTACATGAAGGTACTTCTCTTTCAACTGTAATGCCACTAGATGTCGAATACGTTGAGTGAAAATGCTAGAAGAATGAAAGAGACGCGCCTAATTACATCAACTCTAAATCTATGATGATAAAGTATATTATTAAACTTAATTTATACTTCAACAGTTACAGACCAGATTAAAATGTGGGACAGCTTTAATTTTAAAAGAACTTAGACTGGTGGCGGCAGTGAGAGTCTCCAGCAGATTGTTCCAGTTTTGGGGTGCACGGTAAGAGAAGGAGGATCGGCCGGATATTTTATTCAACCTTGGGACCATGAACAGTCTTTTGGCGTCAGATTTCAGATAAGTGCGGCATGTGGTAGGGGTGATGAGCTTGTTCAGATAGGTGGGTACCTTGCCCAGAAAGTATTTGAAGGCAAGACAAGAGAGATGAACTTTGCACCTAGACTCAGGTGATGACAAATCTAGTTCTTTGAGCATTTCACAGTGATGTGTGTTGTTGTTGTATTGGAGGACAAAGTAACATATTAAGTTGTAGAGGTTATCAAGTTTGCCAAGGTGAGTTTGGGGTGCTGTGCAATATACTATGCCCCCATAGTCTAAAATTGGCATCAGCATATGCTGTGCGATGTGCTTTCTTACCAGCAGACTTAGGGAGGATTTGTTCCTTTCTAGTACACCTAGCTTGGCATAGGTTTTGGATATCAGTGTATCAATGTGCAACCCAAATGTTAAATTGGAGTCAAACCATATGCCTAAATATTTTAAACTAGTAACAGGGGCTAGGATAGAGTATTAGAGTTGGTTCTGATCCCGAGATCATTCATTGGAAGCTTTAGAAATTTAGCCTTGGTTCCAAATACCATTGTTACAGTCTTGTCAGTGTTTGTTTTGGGAAATCCAATTTTCAAGTCTCAAGTCAAGTCAGATTGAAGTATGAGTCCAGGGTCAGAAAGGTTAGAGCTGTGTGCATATAAGATTGTGTCATCCAGATACATGTGTATTGAAGCTCCCTCACATGGTGTAAGACGATCAGTAAGAGTAGGGCTCATAACAGAGCTTTGCGGGACACAGCAGGTGTATGAGGTTTGGCAAAATAATTTCCAGGTTTTCACGTTCCGGTCCGGGATTTTCTCTTGCTCGCCCTCTGTGGCTGGATCGTCCATTTTTGCTCCTGGAAACTTCTAGGAATATTGCAGCAGTAAGTTGTCCCAGTTCCATTCCACTTCCTTTAAAAGGACAGCCCTGTGAGTGGGAAGTTGCCAAGCAAAGTTCAAGTTTTCTGCTGTGTTCATGCAACGCGTTTATGCTTATTGTCTTTCACGTTACCAGATCCAGCGCATGTACCTCGACTATCCTTATCTTCAGCCCGTCCCGACCACTGCAAGTATCCTGACTTCCCTTGACTTCAGCCAACCCGACCTCTGCATCCACAATTCTGCTGCCAGCCCTGACCTTCGGTCTACTACGCACTACTCTATCAGGACTCTGTCCCTCGGTTCAGGTCAGTTCTTTCACCTTTCTACCTCAGCGGGTCCGCTTCCTGCTTGAGATGAGCATTGTTACAAGGTGGTATCCAAGGGGTTGGAGTTAGTGCCCAAGATAGACACATGTTGGGATCTACCTGATAGGTAGGAATGAAACCAGTTTACATCACGCTTCCCTATTCCAGAGCACTGGACTTTGTTAAGCAAGATAACATGATAAACAGTATCAAAAGCCTTTGCAAAATCTAGGAATATTGCAGCAGTAAGTTGTCCCAGTTCCATTCCACACTGGATCTCATTGTAAACTTTTAGGAAGGTAGTTACAGTGCAGTCTTTGGAGTGAAAGCCAGATTGGAATTGGCTAAGGAAATTTGTCTTGGTATAGTAATCGCTTAATTGGGAGTGGACACATTTTTCCATGACTTTGGATAGTATTGGGAGAAGAGAGATTGGCCTGTAGTTCGAGATAGCGTTTTTGACCCCATTTTTGAAGATTGGGACAACTCTGGCAGTTTTCCAGGCCTTAGGGATATGGCCTGAAGACAAAATAGAGTTTATTAGGGAAGCAAGCGGTTTGGCAACAGCTGGGGCACCAAGTCGTAGGAACTTAGCTTGCAGTTGGTCAGGTCCACATTGACTGCTTTGTTTTAATTTGAGGAGCACTTGTGTAATCTCCTCTTCAGATACTGGGACAAATTGGAAACTGTAGGCAGTGTTAGGAGAGGGTGGGGCTATAGGGGTACTCCCAGAATGAGGTTCATGTATGTAGTTCGGGTTGCGTTTCACTAATAAGTTAGTAGCACACCTCACAAAGTATTCATTGAATGCATTTGCAATGTCAGTGGGATTTGCCTTAGTAATATCCTCCTCAATGATATTACATGGTTGTTGATGGCTAGAAGGCTGGAATATACTGTTGATAATCTTCCAGAAGTTAGCTGGATTTGATGTATTCTGATAAAGATTGTCAGAGCAATAATGTGTTTTTGCAAGCCGTGTTTGTCTTGTGCACATGTTCCGCAGGCATCTGTAATTATTAAGATCCTTGGTAGTGCCAGATACTTTGCAGCTTTTCCACAACCCATCCCTAAGATGGTAGAGCGATATAAGGTCAGTTGTTACCCACGGAAGGTGGGCCCCCGTACTCTTATTCTGCGTAGTGGAGCATAGTTGAGCGCAGAATCAGGGTCAGGGATTAAGTCGATTCTGTACCAAGGGTAGCTGGTAAGATCAGCCAGAAACTGTTGTGGGTTAAAGTTTCTAAATGTTCTAGTGAGGAAAACTTTAGGGCTTGATTGGGGTGGTCTGATTTTCCTTACACAGGTCACAGGTGCATGGTCACTGAAAATGTCAGGTAGCATATCAGAGGATTGGATTCTGCTAGGACTATAGGAGAGAATCCAGTCTAGCAAGGAATGGTTGTGAAATTTCAGCTTTGTCCATGTGGTTGGCAAATTAGTTGCGTTAGGTTAAGTGACTTGAGTTGTATCTGTATTTTCTTGTTTTTAGGGTAGAGCCAATTGTAGTTGAAATCCCCAAGAACTAGCAGCTCACTTTTCTAATTCTCAGAGGAAATTAAGCCAAGAAACTGGGTGATATCAGTCGGGGATTTTAGTGGGGCGGTAGATGCCAGCAATAAGAACAGGCTTAGAAAAGGGGAAGCAGATTTTGTCAACTAGGATTTCAAAAGAGGGTGGGCTTGGTTTAAAATATTATTTTAAAATACAATGGTACAGTAAGTATTGTGCATACAATCAAAAAGTAACAAATGTGATTATCACAATACATACATCACTATGATTGTTGTGCATTCTTTTCGTTTTTTATATATAGATCCATGATTTGGAGCCATCATCGTAGAAGAGCAGCAGACCACTTAGTGACTGTTCATATCCTGAGCAAGTAGGAAGGCTAATACTCCATTTATTAGTTCCAGCTATTTGAATCATCACTGCGTTGTGTTCACTCCCCCTTTGAGCACTTTTTTGTAATTGAGTTAATATAGATATTCTCATTTTGAGTTAATATAGATATTCTCATTTCAGTACTATAACTATTGATCTCTTTGGAGCTGGTTATTGATTCCACAAATCCCACATATTTTGATACACTTTAAGCACTATTTTAGGTTTGTTTACACTCCCAGCTGATATTTCAGCTATTTATATATATTTTAAAACAAATACATAGAGCCTGCACTCCTCCCATTATGAAGTATGTGGCTGGTCAAAAGATGGGCCTCGCAGTTAATGGAAAACAAAAAATAAATTTCCAGCACTCTTCCCAAATTGGCTTGTAATTTTTGTGTCAAATTTCTAAGTCAAATAACAAAGGAGCCATTTAGTTCCAGCTTTTAATCAAAACACGAGTCAAGGCTGATAGGTAAACTTCAAATAGCAGGTAGCTACACTGAACAAATACAATTTCTTATTGTCCTATTAACTAACCTTGGTGAAGTATGTGAAAGTGACCAAAAGGGTTAAATGAATGACGCTTAAACTTTTTGGGATTTAGTGCAATTATTTATATGTATTTAGTTCATGGATATGTGTTCTCCTTTTTCACTCGGTGCACTACATTGTCCATTTTTTTTACATATCAATGAGTGTGAAATGTAAGGTAAGTTTACGAAAACTCTAACGTTGCTTTTGAAATATTTTCAAAATAGACAGTGGATCTGACGTGCGTTTCGCATCATACCGCTTTCTCAACCATGTAGTGTTTTTATGTAATTTATTATTTAAACCGTCACACATTTTTTTTTTACAGGTTTCTGTGTTACATAAATGTCTGGTCAGATATGATCACTGAAGTATGCGCCTTAATCACTTAACAGAAGGCTGATTAAAATTAAGTCATTGGTTATTTATAAGAATATTCCATTTCAGCCTTTTGTGCTTCCCCCAAGACCTCTGTTGTCCCTTCATTAGTCCATGTTGCTCTTTTACAGACATCAAATATCTCCCTTCCTGTTTATGAAGCATAACATTGCATAGACTTTCAAAAAGTGGGTATAAAAAATGTTGTGCTTCTGCGTTAAAGGAGTGCACGATCTTGCAAAAAAGTACACTATTATACACTGGCATTTAAACAACAGATGACATTAATCCAGCATCTCATCTGTTAAGTTAAAATCTCTCTGAACCATAAATCCACAAACGAACCACAGTTTACCAAAAACAAAATAAATGACATATACATAAAACAGCACTATTATTTTATTACTTAAAAAGTTAGAAAACAATCAATTACATTTTACACATTTGAAAATGTGGGCAAATAAGTGACGATGTTGTATGGTCAACCAGGGGTGCGCAAACTGGGGGGCGCCGCGGTTACAGAAGCCCCGCGCTCTTCAATGTGAGGCCTCTGTAACTCACTTACCTGAATTGAGCCGGCTTCGGGCCACGGGTCGCCATGGCAACGCGGCGTCAAATGACACCCCGGGGTCATTTGACTTGACATGTCAATAATTTATTTGTTTTTCAACCTTTGCATTTTACAAATGTGTCAGTATTTTTTGGGGCACTTTTGTGTGTTGTGGATTGTATAGGACAGTATACGACAACATCTTGACTGCTTGGTCTGTTTCTCGGAAACATATATTTTTAGTCATTGATCAGCCACCATGGCACCAATCAGTGACCAAAATAGCACTTTCATGACAATGTGAAGGGAAGTGTATTGTGTAAAGTGAAGATGCTAATAATCAGTGAGACTCAATTAGCGAGCTCTGATTGGTCTGGATCATTACATACTAGTTATCTAGTCTGTTAATTACGCCAGGCCTTGTCATTTCTGTTTTACACGTTCATCCTTTTTATTCATTCTTTTTTTACTCATTTTCTCTTGGGATTTTTTTTTTTTTTTTTTATATACTGTATATATATAATTCTAAATGAGCAATATTAAAGAAATACAAAGTACACACTCACCTGGGAGGAAACTCTTTGTCCGCTGTTTGTGGCGCGGTGCTGTGAGGGAGCATACCTAGACAAAATACAAATGTAAGGCACTCACCAAAACACTGGGAAACACTGAAACATGGAGATTATGGAGAAAGTCATCAGGTTCAAGGGATGCAGAATTTGGCAAAACTCGAGAATTATTTTGATCAAAAATATCTCAAATAATGTTCTGTTTTCCTTTTGTAGCTTGTCCTAAGAATGGAAATGAGACTAAGTTTATAGGAGGTAGCTCAGAATTTCATCTTAGATGTAACCATACATTGGGACATGTGACCCAGAGAGCAGGCATAAAGAGTCACAATACCTACTGCAGTAGGTTTGCCACTGAGCTCCTGATCACACAAAGATGCCCACATAGGTCCCGTTTTGAAATTCAGGATGGTGGTTGTAGAAGCCCATTTTTTTATTTGGGTAAGCTATAGTACATGGGAGGAGTTGTTCATTTTGATTGGATATTCAAAATCTATATTTTTTTTGACCGGGAAAAAATATAATGTTACATTTACTGTAGAAAAAGTCACCAGATTTTTGGAAGACTTGACCAAAACGATTTACATACGGAATAGATATATTATAACATGTTAATAATACAATAAGAGGCTGCCCTAAAAGATTATTTGTGATGCTTTATTTATTTATTTTGATTATTTTGGTTATTTTGCAAGATTTTTTTTTACTGTCTGCAGTTATTACTGGCCAGAGAGCTTGTTCAGATGTTCCTCTCGATCAAGAATAATGATAAAACATATGTAGTGGTTGAATTGATTTTTTTTTTTGGTTCTGATTTTGAATAATTATTTCATTATTGTAGAGGTAAAAGTCATTAACTACATTATTTGAGTACAGTACTGAGGAAAAGGCGATCAAATGTTCTGTTTGACAGGAATAAAAAAAAGGTATTTTGATATGACAAGTTCTGAAGATTCAGTGTCTTTAATGAGTTTTCAATAGAAATATCAAGAAATTCCAAGTCAGGAAGTGCATTTAGTGAGCTTTTGCCAAAAATGCACTTAATGAGTTTTTACCTCTATAATGGTGATTTTTTTTTTCTCTACAGAGCTACACCAAGACTGTCCCAGATAAACCAAGATGTTTAGTACAGTACTGTAAGGGCAAAATTTTGTGACATCCTGCAAATAAAACATACATGCATCAATGCTACATTTTTAAGACTGTTTCATTTTGTCCTAATTTTGAAGCTCACAAATCCCTTAGCTATCCTGGCTTTGCAGTTCTGTTCTTACAGAGTTGGACAACGAATTCCTGAATGTTCATGGGTGTTACAGTGGCGACAGCCTTTAGCCTCGTGCGGCCGTTTCGGCGCAACTCGGAAAACCGCGGGCAGATGCAGTATTTGGTGCAGCATGTTCCGGTATTTAAAGCCGTGGCCGCGTGCATTGTATTAGCGCTGTCTCGGCATGAATGCGGTATGAACGCGGTGAAGTGCGTGGCATTCGAAAAAAATACCCAACGGAGAATGTTGGAGAATAAAAGGGGCCGTGACAGTAGTTAAAAAGAAGGACTTGGCCTAACAACCTTCAAAATTTGGACCTATTCAACAGGTATGATGAAATAGAAGAATTAAACGCCCCGTCACTTTGATTTTTAATAATGACACATATTGGCTCATATTTACTAAGCAGTCTTCTTCCATAAGTCTCTTTGCCATGCTAGAAGACATCTTACAGCCCATTAATTTAAATAGGCCGTTAGATGTCTTCCAGTGTCGGAAGGTGTCTTATGGCACTGATAAGAACTGAAGAGAATTCTCGGCCAAACTTTCATTTTGACCTCCTATTTTACAAATGGATCAATGTTTTTTTTTCTTGCCAAAACAGAATGTGCCTTTAAGCTCTTTGCATTTCACTCGCCTGCTAACAATCTAGCTGTCATTTACAAAATATTTATCCTGCTGACCTCCAGAAGTTTTCAAATTCTAACTTGCGATAACGGTGCACCAAATGCTTTAAACGCAGGTATAGGTTCTCTGTTTACATTTTATTTGCACGTTTCTGTGCCAATAATCATGTTTTACTTAAAACACTGCCTTGTGTAAGGCTGCCTGTGAGCAGCCGGAACCTCGGCTATGGCAGAACAAAGAATCATTTGCTGCAAAATCCAAAGTGGCCATACTCTTCTTGTACAGTTACAGTATCCCACTGGAGATGAGAGCACCAGTCATAGAAGTCACTGCCCTCTTAACAAAAAAAAAAAAAACCTATGAAATGAGCACACAAAAATATTCTATTCTTGATGCACTTAAAACACAAACAGCTTTCAAATGTCTAATAGTAAGCACTCACCATTTGAAGGTTTTTTCCCCTTGTTTTCTACAGAAATCCCACCTGTAAAACAAAGACAGTAAATAATGCATGAAATGCATTACAATTTTTCAATTTTCTTAAGGCTGCATTGTTCATTTAAAACTTACATTACAGGTTTAGAACAGCAACAAAACAACAATTCACATAAAATATTTTTAAAAATTAAAACCTCTTCACGACATTGGTTTTATTTTATAACCATCTAATTATAAGGGTGCCTTGCTAAATAAATAGTGGACATCTTATTTTTTTAAACGGTTTTTTTTTATGTGCAGTTTTGATGGGGTGCATACAAAAAAAAGAAAAGGGAGCATGTGGTGTATACAATACAATGATATACATACAGAACAATATATAAATCCAGCCTATTAATATACAACAGTAAAAGCAGAGAAATAAAATTACCTATTTACTGAAGTGCACTCTGGTGGGCTTGGTATGTAGTAATAAAGTGATTAATTATCTGAATAAATATTGCAGATGAGTGAATAGAGTCCTAAAACTTCACTTTTAATACATCACTTAAAATTGTAATAGAATAATCAAAACAATGCAACATGAATTAAAAAAAAGCCAAACCCCCTGTGTGGGGGTGGGCGGGGTGTTCTTTGGGTAATGGGGAATGGGGGAGCTATGTACACATAGGGTTAAAAAAACAAGTCTTAGGTACTGAATGAGCTCTTAGTAAAGTGCTACAGCCGAATACAGGGGAATCTAATAGTTATAGTCTATCTAGGAACCACTGCACACATTCATTAAAACTTTTATTTATTTGTCAGCCCTTTTCTTGGCTGGCGATGAAAGCCCTGGAGTGGGCGTGTTGTGGTAGACAGCGCATGCAAGGACATAGGCCAAGACATTCAGTACGACATCTGCCGGACACATACACTACTGAATTGAAATTACATAAATAAATCCCAAAATAATTATGCCGACTGATCGCGGACAAGTCGCAGTGAATAAAGTGTTTACACGGCTGTAATCTCGCACTTGTCGCAGTCACAGGAACAGAGTCAGGACACATCTGTATGATGCAGTACGGAATGTAGTATCCTCTAATCTGCTTATACCATGGTGCCCAACCGACGGAAAGCACTACTAATCATTGTCCATGTTGCTCACACTCTATATACAGCACTGTGTCTTTTCAGCAACAGAAATATATATATTTTAGTCCCCATGCAGTGAAATCATATTTTAACGTCATGTGACGTTTTTTCCCCCAATATACAAGCAGGAGAAGAAGAGTGCAACAGTTAAAGTGTACATGACCATTTACAGTATCTAGAACCGTAATTGTGGGTCTCCTACATTAAACAAAATACAAAATTCCAAAAACGGGTGTTTGCTGTTAAGGCCACAGGGCCCCTGAGCAGTAGAGATACATAATCCAGTTCCCGTGAATTTTTCTCAATTGTAGATTGGTTACAGTTTATGATACCTTTTTTTTTTTTTTTTAAACTTATATTTTTTTCACACATAAATGGGAAGGGCAAGGATACGGAAATGGGGGGGGAAACAACCATTTTGTATCAAATTTCTTACCAACAACAACAGTCACATTATACATCATACAACATTTGGTAAACACCATATTTAACATTCAGCACTCCCATATCCTTCTCTCCCTCCAGAAGTGCACCCCTATCCAGCATCCCAGGGCTCCCAGACACCATCATACCTCCTAGTGGTGTGGTTCAGAAATGAGTTAAGTTTCTCCATTCATTGAACGTCATTGACCCTTCTAACAACCTCTCTGCTGGAGGGCAGGAGTGTTTTTCCACGTCGCTGCTACAGCACATCAAGCTGCTGTTAGAATATGTTGAATCAATCTTTGTGTATGATGATTCACATCTTCCATAGGTTTAGCTAGGATAATGAGAGTTGGGCTTACCAGGATTATGATATCAGTCACATCTTTTATTAGTTTGAAAACTGTCCTCCAGTACACCTGCATTACTGGGCAATACCACAGACAGCTAAACCCCGTTATAACACGGTGCACGGGGGCCACAGATTGAGACCGCGTTATAACTGGGATCGCATAATAATTGCAAAATGGCCGCTGCGCAAGGATTTACCCGGCATCTGCAGCTCTTTTTGTATTTTAACATTCAATTCTTTATTGCACACCTCCCCCCTACACTAATAATTTTACCATACCGGATTCGAACTTATGACCCTTCATACACTAGTAGCAATTCTCTAGCTGCTACACCATAGAATTGGTGTGATGTCATGGACTCTATAAACAAACTTAACTTCTACTGCACAGTACTGAAAGGCAGTACTGTGCAGTAGAAGCTAAATTTGTTTATAGAGTCAATGACATCATACCAATCCTATGGTGTAAGAGCTAGAGAATTACTACTAATGTATGAAGGGTCATTGGTTCGATTCCTGCATGGTATGGTAAAATACTTAGTGTAGGGGGAGGCGTGTGTGTATATATATGTGTCCGTTAGCAATAAAGCATTGAATGTTATAAAAAAAACAAAACAACTTTGGAGATGTTTTTAAATCAGGAACCACGCTCAGACCGCGTTATAAGCAGATCTGCATTGTAGCAGATCGCGCTATAATAGGGTTGAGGTGTATGTGCCAAGATCAGCCCCTCCAGCATCTGTCTGAAGTCCCCGGGAACATCTGCTTTAGTCTTTTGGGGGTGTAATACCAACGTAACAAAATGTTAATAATATTATTCTCTTCAGGGATGATATAAAACCTCTTTGGTATTTTATTGTTTTGTATAAATCTTCAAATCGTGTATATCTGGGAAATTCCTCATCATGGAGGCCCTACCACACAAAATGACGGACCTGCATATACCTAAATAGCTCAATTTGGGGCAGACCATACTTTCTCATCAGTTTGAGCTGGAGAGAGAAGCAGCGCACTCAGATGAGCAGCGCACTCCCGCTTTTTATTATTACATACAGATACTTATCCTATACTTGTATTTACAGTATTTTGACCTAGAGGAAGTCTCCGCTAATTCGCGCGCGCCCTAGGTTTAAAGGAGCAGGCATTGGATAGGTTCAAGGGGGAGGTACCTGTGACGTACGGTCCCAGTAGTGATCGACCAGCACATGCGCGAATTAGTCAGAGAGCCAGTAAGCAGGAGTTAGGACTATGGGCTCTGAGAGCGTTCTGAGATTTGGAGTAGGAGAGTTCTGATCTCTCAAGATAAATGATCACTGGTCATTTACAATAGGCTCTTATCAGTATCCCCACACTCTATTACCCTCCCGTTACTCAGAGGTACAGATAAAGTTACCAGCACTCACTTGCAGCATACAGCTGTATGCAGTAAGTCCCTAGGGATCAGGGGTGTCACTACAGCCTTATACATCATTGGGTATTATTAGTTGCATACTTATCAGTTCAGGGGAAGTGCAGTGACACAGCCCCCTGAGATATACTTCACCCATACCCTTTCCTATCAATCTCCGTTCACTAGATTCTTGAGATCAGGAATTTACCCCTGTTAAGCAGCTTTTTATTATTTTCACTGCATATTATTATTACTTATATTTAAAATTGTATATTAAAAGCTACGTTTTTATATCATTCATTTTAGTTCTGTTCATTACTTAAGCATTACTAACCCCCTGAGTGCATCTCCATAAATACCTGTAGGTGTCTTTTCTGTTTCTCTGCCTATTTGTTATCCCATCGAAACCTTCAAGTAGCTTCCCCACAATCGATGTCCGGCTTACAGTTCTTTAATGCTTTATGCATATATAATTAGCTATAATTCCACAAACGTAAGTATCATTCACGTATTGTGAATTAGCTCTTTGGTCTGACATTTCATGAAAGCCTTTTGATTAGTATCTCTTGAAAACATCAGTTTCATTAATTGAATGGGATAGTTCCGTTTCCTCAGACAATTTTCTCTGTTATGAATGTCTTTCCTGAATTAGTTTCACTAAAATACTAGCTATCATGAAAACACAAAATGCAGAGGCCTCAATAATTCTAAAGTAATATTTGTTGTGAATAAAGTTTTAATGTTCCACTGTGTTCTGTAGCCCACCTAAAAGTACTCAATAATATGATACTGTATGAATAGGGAAATGCAGTTTAGTACTCTGTTACCAGGAACTCAGGAACTGGGAGGACGGGGAAAAAAACGTGTCTTCCACTACATAATTCATAATACTGTATTAGCTTTCTTTTAATACAAAAGCCCTCTAGCTAAAACAACACAGGCATATTTAACAAAAATCCTTGCTTTACAACCGTTAATACATATTTAGGGTATCTTTTACTGAACAGCGGTAGTAGTTTAATGCAGGGGGGTGCAAACTTTTTCCCCTGCGCCCCCCTGCGCCCCCCTGCCGGCGATCATCTCACCCCCGCGCCCCCCCTCACCACGGCTCTGGCGTCATGACGTCATGTTGCCATAGCAACGTGACGTCACATGACCTCGCGGGTCATTTGACGCCGCGTTGTCATGGCGACATGTGTGGAGCCAAGGTAAGTAAAGGTTTACAGAGGCCCTGCAGCTCCTCCGGCACTTAATTGAAGTGCCTTCGGGGAGCGAGCAGGGCCTCTGTAAAATGCGCGCCGCCCCCCCCCCCCCCCCCCGCAGGCAGTCTTGCGCCCCCCAGTTTGCGCACCGTTAGTTTAATGCATACTAGCTTGATGAAGTCATCGACATTCTTGCTTAAAAAGGGTCATATTAAGTATGCGCCGCTAAACTTTAAGTCACCTTGTGGCTTAACACCTCATAACAAATATGGCCCTTAAAATCTATTTGGTGAATAATGCCTCTCATTCTTAGTGGACTTCCATTAATCACAATTTAATACTTCATTATGTGTTTGCACCCTGGGTTAAAACAATAAGCAAACACAAACTGCAAGTTACAGTATGCTTTCTATGCGGCCTTACGTGGCATATTTGCCAGAGGAAACTACGTAATCTGTATTGAAGGTTCCTCCATGACTGAATGGTTTGAAACGATTGTAGATTTTTTATCAGTAACAAAATCAACTGGTACCTTTTGAGATAGAAACAAGCTTAATGGCCATTCTTCCAATGAAGCATTCTTTCAACATCGATTCATAGTTGACCCAGCGGTGAACCTGTAAGTAAATAAAAATGAGTTTATCACTCATTAAAATCTACACAAAATGTCACGTCTCTCCAGAAAAATAATTGTTATAATTAAATTCATAGTAAGCAAAACAAATCCAAGTACAAGAAAAACACATGTACTCACAATATTTTCCTTTCCTTTAGTCCCACCATGGCAGACACTACCAGGCTAACCCTCACTGGAATAGAACCAGAAGTAAAAGCATCAGGGGTATAAAACTCCTCCTCTTCCTCCTGACAATAGTTTTATTTTATTTATCTATCAAATGTTTTCCCAGGAAATAATACATTGAGAGTTACCGCTCGTCTTCAAGTATGTCCTGGACACAGACTTATGACAATACATTGTTACACATTTCATGGACAGTTGGTGACAATATATGTTATGGGGATTGTAACAGGGTCTTATCCCTGTTAACAGGCCTTCCTCTAATCCAGCAGTGTGCTGGTTAATTGCACCACTGCAATCAACCACTCCACCTGCCTAATCACAGCTCTGTGAAAAAGCCTGTTCCCAGAAACAGGAAGAAGATTTTCCTCAGTACACAAGGGTGCTGACAAGAGGAAAGAGGTCTCGAGCAGAAAGGCTGTGCTGAGATCAAGACACCCAAAGACCTATATTCCTGGACACAAGGGACCCAGGAACCTACCAGAGACTGACATGAAGGGCCTCTTGAGACTTTGTTGAATAGGGTGGTAATGGGATTATCCCTCCAGCCCTGGAGAAAGAGACTGGGGAAGTAATTTAGCCCTTAAACAGGGATAGGCATTTGTTGTTTTCATATGTTTTGCTTTGTTAAAAGTGACAGGCGCAATAAAGCCTTATTTTAATTTCACCTTAAAAACGGTCTCCATTGCATACCTCTGCACACATCTCTTACAGGCGTATTTAAATTAACAGTTACAGACAAGATTAAAATGTGCTGAAGTCTTGAAAGAACTTAAACTGGAGGCGGTTTTGAGAGTCTCTGGTAGGTTGTTCCAGTCATGTGGTGCACGGTAAGAGGAGGAGTAACCGGATTCTTTGTTGAACCTTGGGACTGTGAACGGTCTTTTGGAGTCAGATCACAGGTGATGAGAGCTGTGTGTGGTAGAAGTGAGGCAGCTTTAGAAATTTAGCCTTAGTCCAAATACCATAGTTACAGTTTTGTCAGTGTTTAAGAAGAGTTTGTTTTGGTAAATACAGCATTCAAGTCTTGAAAAATCAGACTGAAGTACATGTTCAAGTTCAGAGACAGTAGGGCTGGGTGCATATAAGATTGTGTCTTCTGCATACAATACATGTGCATTGAAATGGCCTTACAAGCTGTGGGCAGCTTATTAATGACGACTGAAAAGAGTAGTGGCCCCAGAACAGAGCCTTTCGGGACCCCATAGGTGATATCCAGGGGATTAGGGTTAGAACTTGAGATAGACACATATTAGGATCTACCCGATAGATAGGAGTGAAACCAGTTTAAAGTGTGTTCCCCTATTCCAGAGCACTGATGCTTGTTTAAAAATATAACATGGTCAACAGTGTAAAAAGCCATGGCAAAATCTGGGAACATTGCACCATTTCCATTTCACATTGAATTTCATTGCAAACTTTTAAGAGGGTTATTACTGTTGGTGTGATTTGGGCGACAGCCAGATTGGAGTTGGCCAAGGAAATTTATCCTGGTATAGTAAGTCACTTAATTAAGAGTTACAACATTTTTCTATGACTTTGGGTAGTATTGGGAGAAGATAGATTGGTCTGCAGTTGGAGACAATGTTTTTGTCCCACTTTTTTGGACTGGAACAACTCTAGCAGTTTTCCAGGTCTGTGGGATATGGTCTGTAGATAAAAGAGAGTCAATTAGGAATAGTTTCTGATATAATGTAGTTCAAAGCTATAACTTAAGAACAGTTAACACACTGCAGATTTTTACAATTTCATAGTTCCAATTGCTTCATGGGATACTGCAAATAGGGAGGGAATATACTGTTATGGTTGATATAGAAGGAAAATATAATGAGAACATTTCTCTTTTTTCTTTGTGTCCCACGTGGCAGTCACTAATGGTATTTCCATAAGATTATTAAAACGAAGGTGGGAAAACTATTTTATTATAGCTTGCAATGTCCAAATTGAGTATTCGCAGAAGCAGATGACTCCACCTTATAGTGCCTAATGAAAGTGGAAACAGAAGGCCAGATAGCTGCCTTGCAACTGTGTTCTGTGGAGGAGCAACTTTCAATCCGCCCAGGAAGTTACCCCGGATCTGGTGGATTGGGCCCCAAGGGTCACTGGAGCGTCCAAGTCTGAAGCTTGATATGTGATCTGGATAGTTTTTCTGATCCATCTGGACATAAAACTATTAGAGGCCGGGAGACTCTTGCGAGGGCCATCGTATTAAACAAATAATCTGTCTGATCTCCAAAAGAACTTAGTACGTTCCAGATAAGTGGAACTTCTCTTCAGTGTCATTCAATGACTGGAGCAGAATGAGGGTACCACAATGCCTTGATGTGAAATTAAGACACTTCTTTTTATATGAATTAAGGAACTGTTCTCATTACTACAGTATTTTGTCCTGATGTAAAGTATGAAGAAATCGAAGAAAGGCCATGGAGTTCTCCTACCCTTCTGCACATGGTTATGGTAACAAGGAATACTACCTTTATAGTCAGGAAAGTCAACACCCTCTGGATCCCCAGACATGGCGGGAGCACATAGGCTAGACTAAATTCACACTTGATTCGCACAGCGTCTGGTGTCAATGCCCTTGGATCATTGGTTCTTGCACAGTAAATGATAGCCATGTGTTTGCCCTTGATGACCTCAGATCTGTCTGAGGAGTGCCTCAGGCATGCCAAACCTGTTGGCATATCTAAAGAGACAAACAACTCCCATGCATGTATTCTGTGATGGATAAGAAATCTTGGAATGTGCATTGCAGATAAAGCCACAACAAAAATGTCCACACATTTTAGTAACTTGGTGACTTCTCTTAGGGTTGCTAGGCTTTGAGTAACCTTCCTGCTTATAGATATATGCCATGTAGTGTCGTTTGAAAATGCCTTGTTGACGTAGATGGGCTGGAGATGAGTTAAACTTGAAAATGGTAATATATCCTGCAAAGCAAAACCTGAGATAGTTGTGAGGCTCCTGGGCAACTAAGGTTTGCAGGTTGGTATCCTTTAAAGTGATTAAGAAATTTAAAACTGAGCACAGAGTTTCCATTTTGAAATGTTTAAGGCCATGAACCAAATCGGTTACACACAAAAGTCTGCAAAGTCAAAAGGGCTGCTCTGTAGGCCCTGTGGCTTTGTGGACCCCAAATAAATGAGAGTAAATGCCTATCTGCTCTTAATTCTTGGGAACCACAATGATAAGGACGATGTTCCTCAAATTCTTGAAACGCCTCTCTTAAAGTGGCTGGTTTGGCTGGATCTGCTGGACACTTCAAAACCATGAATCTGTCTTAAGGTGGGATTTAAGAACAAGAAGCTCACATGAAAGCCACAGCTTTCACCTTTGGAGAACTCAAGTGAAGACAAGATTACTTTTTAATATCTATAATAGAGGTACTGTGTCTGCAAAATGTCTCAAGTATAACTTCTATTTCAAAATGATCAAAAATAGGAAGAACAATATAATTGTTACACTAATTAACAAATGCAGGGGAAGGATATATAAACCTGTGCTCTGTCCTGGTGCACACTATCAAGATCTCTACCTACGGTACCACACTTTGGGTCACGTTGCAGCACTGAAGGACAGTACAGAGGAGCCATAACGGGTCATCAAATATCATTATTTTGATCATGCATATAAATCAAGACAAGTTTGTGAGGCTACTACCCAAGGCCAGTGCAACCACTAGGCAACCGCCTAGGGCGGCACATTTTGGGGGGAGGCGGGGGCAGGCGCAGGGTCACACACTGCTGCCTCGCTCCACTGCAGCAGGACATGCCCCTGCTGCAATTACATGTTCCAGGGTAAGGTAAGGTTGTAAAACAGAGCAGGGGGGGGGTGAAAATGGAGGGGGGTGTAAAACAGAGGGGGGGTAAAATGGAAGCTGGAGAGAGTGTAAAAATGGAGGGTGGAGAGGGTGAAAAAATTGAGAGGAGGGGTGAATGTAAAAATGAGGGGAGGGGTGTTAAAACAGATGGGGGGTGTAAAAACAGAGTAAGGGGTGAGAGAGTGGTGGGAAAGAGGGGTGGAGGGGTGACAGAGAGGGTGGAGGGGTGACAGAGAGGGGGGAGGGGGTTGACAGAGAGGGGGGGGGTGAGAGGGGTGGGGGTAATGAGAGAGAGAGAAGCATGTAGAAGAGAAGCTGGTGAGGAGACAGGGCCAGTGCAACCAGTAGGCAGCCTAGGGTGGCACATTTTGGGGGGTGGCAGAGGGTGACTCGCTGGAGTCACAGATGTATGTAAATATACAGTATATCGTGTAGCTGCAGACTCCTTCATTCTGAAAGGAAGTAAAACTGCCGAAGCACAACTCTATCAGCTCTCTGATTAACTATACAATCCCCTCCTGTCTCTAAACTAGCCATACAATCCCCTCAGGTCTCTAAAATTGCCATAGAATCGCACAGTGTCTTTAAACTAACTCCTTGCCCTGCACTAATGTCACTGCAATGACCTCTCCAAAGTGCCTGAGGTACGTTTCCCTCACTTGTGGAGCTTTGTCAGGGACAATAGGTGTGTCTGCATCACATTCCCTTTTAAGTACCTTGCTCTAACCATGGAAACCAACCTTTCCGAATTGTTAACTCCTTATAGTATTTTGGCTGCATCTAAGTAAGGGAATGAATAGAGATGAGGGAGGTTTGTTTTATTATTATTTACTCTATATTCTCTTTTGTTATACAAAGTGAATTCATATATTAAAACTAATAAAATGATTAATTCTATTTTTCTTTTAAATAGACAAAGATTAACCACTTTTTTGTACTGTTGCACTTTGCACTATCTATATCTATAAGAACGAAAACGTTGTTTGCAGAAAATGTTGTATATTTGCTGTGCCTCTGGCCAATCTGATTGGTCCGTTGGTCTGTCAGTCACCCTCTGGCCAATCAGATTGGTCCGTGGCCCGGCCCCGCATGCCTCTCATTGGCCTGCGTGCTTCTATGACCTGAACCAACTGCCACACTCTCACCCGCCACCGAAACAGCTCGGGGAGGGATGGGGGGGAGACGGGACACGCACAACCACCCGGCCACTCTCCTCTTCTCCCCCTCACCCCGGAATGCCAGCTCCCCCATCAAACCCCCTCACCTGCAGCTCACCTTCCCGCCGGCTCCCCCCCCCCCACTCACCTGCAGCTCACCGCTACCTTCCCCCTCAGCTCTACTCTGGCTCCCAATTCCCGCCGTGGGCGCTCCCCCCGCCACGAAAGACCATTCGCCAAACGGCGCAAGCCTCTCAGCGGTAGCTCTGCCAGCCGCCTCTTCTACTCTCCCCACGACAGCTCCAGCGAGAGGCAGGCAGTGAGCGTCAGTGTCACTCCGCAGAGCGTGTTCTGAGGAGCACATTCACAGCCACATCAGCCAGTAACATACACTCCTCCCGCCCCCCAACGCTCCCCAATACTCACAGCAGCTACAGAGCCAGGAAAGCCAAAATGTGAGGAGTGTGCAATCACACCAGAGCTGGCTGCATTTAACCCCATGGGGAGAGCCCCCCCCCTCACAGACTGGAGGGAGCCAGAGACCGCAAAGGCAAGAGACTCCAACTGACTGCACTGTGTGTGTGTGACACTGTGTGCTGCGCAGGGGGGGGACACACCAGAGCTGCACAGGGGGGGGGGACCGGAGCTGCTCGGGGGGCGGGGGACAATCGGAGCAGCGCAGGGGGGGGGACCGGAGCAGCGCAGGGGGGGGAGGGAGCGGAGAGAGAGGGGGGAGCGGAGAAAGACGGGGGAGCGGAGGAAGAGACGGGGGGATTGGAGAGAGGAGGAAGTGGGTAATGTTAATTCCGGGCAACGCGGGGTCTCTCAGCTAGTATCCATATAAATGATATTTAAATCATTCATTATTCTTCTCAGCTGGTACGTAATCTATTTCTCTACCATAAATTATGTAGGATAAAAAAAGAATAATTATTTCATGTAGGATAAGCTCTCTTATTTCTATGCCTCTTTGGGCTCCTAATTACCAGAGATAAATAGATAAATGGAGTATGCATGAGTTCTTCGTTTGGCTCTGCTTTACAGAGCAAATCTGTCTATATCGCCACCCCTTATACATCTTTTAATATGGCTAAAAAGATTAAATCCTAATGGACTAAATTAAGGATTCAGGTACACTCCATCTACAATTGTTCATTAGTAGCCCAAAGAGGCATAGAAATAGAAGAGATTATCCAAGTAGAAATTATTCTTTTTTTTTTTTTATCATCATTTATGGTAGAGAAAAAAAGATTACTTACCTGCTGACAAAAGAATAATGAATGACGATTTAAATACCATTTATATGTATATAGTACAAAGTACAACAGTAGAAAATGTGGTACAATCTTTATTTCAGAAAATAGAATTCAACATTTATTAGTTTTAATATATAAATTCACATTGTAAAACAAAAGATTATTACTCATATTTTAGATACATCACAGAATGTTATTGCATCAAATTAAGCATTAGGTCAGTGATTTTAAACCGGGGTTCCTCGATCACCCCTAAGGGGTTCCATGGCCACCGGGGGAGGTGGGGGGGAGCTGGGACAACTCCCAGCTGTCCCAGGCCTGGCGGCACGGCAGCACCCCACGTAGCAGTGACCCGGCAGCTCCCGAACTCAGCAGCAGCAGCTGCCTGGTCACTGCTATCCTTTCTCTTCTTGCTCCTGTCAGTGCTGGAAGTCGCGTCAACATCCGGCTGACAGGAGGAAAAGGAAGGATCAGGCAATAATGTGCACACGGTACCGGCAGCTCCTTTTAAGTGTGTGGGTGCGTGCAAGTGAGTGGAGAGAGTGTTTGTGAATGGGGGAGAGTAAGTGTGTGTAAGTGAGTGTGGGAGAGTAAGTGTACCTGTGTGTGTGGGAGAGTAAGTGTGTGGGGGGGGGGGAGAGAGTAAGTGAGGAGTGTGTGTGTGGAGAGAATAGTGTCTGTTTATAGAAGAGCGAGGGGGAGAGGGAGCGTAAGGGAGTGTGTGTGAGGGGGAGCGAAAGGAAGTGTGTGTGAGGGGGAGCGTAAGGGAGTGTGTGTGTGTGAGGGGGAGACGGAGCGTAAGGGAGTGTGTGTATGAGGGGGAGAGGGAGCATGAGGAGGAGAGTGTGAGGGGGGAAGAGATACGAGAGACGGGGGTTGGGGGGCGAGAGACGGTGCAAGGGTTGGGGTTCCCCAGAAAGTCACAATCTAATTCTGGGTTTCCTTAACCAAGCCACTGCATTAGGTAGTGCTTGTTAAACACATATTGTAAGTGATCCGGTCCTGGGTTTGACTGGAGCTCACCCTTACAGGGCTATAGAGGTTGCAGGCAAAGTCCTCCCTGTACTGGGCAATTGGAATGACCTGGTTCTGGACTTACACTGCAGTCTGCTTGATGCTGCCTGCTATGCAGCTCTGTCTATACTATTTAGGGTCAGCCCTTCCCCCCAGGAAGTGGCTGATCATAATTCCTATTAACCTGTGTTTGCTACAAGCACCTCTGCCTGGCCTACCTTGGGCTCTCCCGTCCTGTGCTGAAGCGCTGGATCCCCGGCGCTATAGCTTTGTGTTCCTGTAAGCCTCCTCCATCCGGAGGTCATTCCTGCGGCCTGTCTGCATATACCCTGCTTCCAGAGGCCTTCGTTAATCACAGTTGCTACCCTGCTTCGGATATCAGTTCCTGTGCTGAAGTGCTGGATTCCCAGCGCTGTCGCTTCCCTGTTCCTGTGGACTGTCTGCATATAACCTGCTTCCAGAGGCCTTCGTTACTCACAGTTTCTACCCTGCTTCGGATATCCGTTCCTGTGCTGAAGCGCTGGACCCCCAGCACTATAGATTCATTGTTCCTGTGGCCTGTCTGCATACCGTGCTTCCAGAGGCCTTCATTATGTCCAGTTACTGTCCTTCCAGAGGCCATTCCTATGCTGAAGCTGCTACGCTGAAGCATTTCCCGTTGCCGACCCTAGCCTGTGACCACGACCATCGCTCCTGTGCCGCCTGCCTTGACCCCAGTCTGGATAACGTTTACCCTGCCTTCTCCAACCCTGACCCGGCTACCCACGACGACGGAATTCGCAATCCAGACCGGCTTTGCGGTCTCAGGTCGGTTTCTCCCTATCCCCACCTCAGCCTCGCGGTCCGGTCCAGGTTTGTGGCGAGCACGAACGTTTCACATATACAACATGTCATGGCCATTTGATACTTTAGTAACAAAAACTACAAGTGTTCACTAAAAGAGGCTACTTCCAACAGCAACCAATATAATTGGCATTATATTCTGTAGGATTTTATCACACTTACATCTGTGGCCCCCCCTCATTACACTACCGTATTAACAATATGCCTCTGGAGAACCTTTTTGCAGGACTCCACAATTTTTTTAATATATTTTTGCCTTGCATATTGAAACTAGTTTAACAATACTGATGTTCTTCCTATTTTTAATCATTTTGAAGTAAGAATTATACTTTAAACTAGTGATGTACCAGGTACCCGGAAATTACCCGGTATCCGGTCATATTTAAAGTACCTAGAAATTACCCAGAACCGGCCCACAGCTCTGGGACCCGGTGCCGGGTATTTCCGTCCTGCTCTGCACCCTAGGTTCTCCTCTTGGAGAACAGCAGGAGCAGAGCAGCAGAAGAGGCTTACCTGCAGCCGGCGGTGGAATGTGAGGACGACCACAGCGGCATCCTGGTGGCAGTGGGAGCAGAGGAAGACATCCTTCAGCCAGTGGTGGTGGGAGCAGATGAACATGTGACCAGAGCAGAAACATTACTACAGGACAGCCAGGGAGGAGCTGCACTGTAGCAGTGGCAGACACCAGAAGTCAGAATACTTGCGGGTCGGACCGCTGGGTCCCGCTCCTCCCCGGCCGTCCTCTAGTAACGCTCCTGCTCCGGTCACATGTTCCTCTGCTCACACCGCCACCAGCTGAAGGATGTCTTCCTCTGCTCCTACTGCCACCAGGATGTCGCCGTGGTCTTCCTCACCCTCCGCCGCATATAAGTCAAAACTACCCGGCCGGATACACGTATACAAGGCCAGGTAATTATTTTATTTTTTTCCCGGGTACCCGGTCATTTTTTGGACCCGGTACATCCCTACTTTAAACACAATTTGAGTACCATTATTACACATAATAAAAATAATTGTGTCTTCACTTGAGTGCTCTGAAGGCTTTCCTGTGAGCTTTTTATGTGGTTCTAATAGTTTGTTCACCGTGTAGCACACCTGCAGAATAATGTTGTAGTCTGAGGGTTTAGTGGGGACTTATTGAATAATAATTGTAAATCAATAGATGATAAACAATATGTTTTTAGTGGCTCCTTATCAATTTTATTTGTTAAGATGGGATTTACCTGAATTCCAGCAAATATGTGGATCTTATAACATTTAGAACCCAGGCATCCAATCTTGTTTGTGTCCACTGATGCATGAATGTGGAGATTTTGCACCCCACCTGCACCAGGAATAGCTTATTCCCAAAAGGTTGGCTTGCAATGGAAGGGCTTTGTTGGGGCCCAAAGTAAACTTTCCTCTGGAAGTGGCAGACTCCTCTGAAAATACCTCCCATGTTTGTAGGTTTTTGCCTCTTGGAAGAAGTCTTGTTGGGAAGAGTGGTTGGATCTGTAGGGTCTGGATCTCATTTCTTGAGGTAAATAGTTGCCTTAACCTCCTGAAGTTTTGGAGATGTTCTCATCCAAAATAGAAAAGAGCCCTCACATGGCAGGGGAAGCATTTTGTTCTTTGATGAGGAATCTGTCGTCCACGATCTAAGCCGTAGTGCCCTTCTTTCCACAATGAATTGGGCCGAGGACTTGGCAGTTATACAAATAATGTTGAGAGAACCATCCCAAAGCTTTCACTGCCTAATTAATTATTGCCATTGCCTTCATTAACTTCTTCCTTTCCACTACAGCATCCAATTCTGTTTCCTGCTTCTCATTCCAGATCTTTACTTTTCTTACCACATGGCCATAGAGATGGCCAGTCTGAAGAAAGTCGCTATGATTGTATGTTATCTCTAGTGTTGAATCCATCCTCTGATCCATTACGTCCTTAAAAGAGGTACGGTTTACCAATGGCAGAGTGGTTTTGCACAAGGATTTTGTTACCAAAGTATCCACCTCTGGCACTATTTTCTATGCCTTAAGCGCTTCATCTTCAAAAGGATATCATTTGTAAACTTCGCTGGGTTTGAATACTTTTTGTGAGAATCTTATTCTCTATAGATCCCATCTTTGATGAGTTGGTGAAACGGAAAAGCTCTGTTTGCGTTTGCCTAAAAACACTCACCTTATGTAACCTCAATATTAAGAGTCGCTGCCAGATTTCAGTAGCTTCTCCATCTTAAAAAAACCCTCTGTCCTCCCGAGTACTCTGCACCTTATATGAGGAATCCCCTGACATTCTTTTCTCCCCCGAACCCTGGAAAGTTCTGTCTAATGAAGTCTGGGACCTGGATCTTTTCACAGCTTCAGAGCGAAAACGCTGAGTGAAGGACTAGGAGAAGGGGGCTAGACGGAGGATGGCACTTCAGCAGCCCAAACAATCCTCCTCTTTACCCAACCTAATAGGACAAGAAGAATGTTACAGATGTAGCAAGTCTTACTGTCTCCGGAGCCGGAGACAGTGCCTGCTGTGGTCGTGCTGCGGAAGTCCAGGCTTCTGGATAGGACCCCCTACAGCATTAATCCTCTGGCTCCGTGATAGTAGTTTGCCCCGTTTGACGCGGTTACTTCTTGCCCTATCTCAATGAGGAGCGTTACCTATTAGTGACTACCATGTGGGACACAGAAGAAAAGTTAATCTTCCCTTTTTACCCTAGAGATGAAAAAAAATAAGGTCAAGGAAACAAAATCCCAGCATTAAATAGGTGCAATAATACTAAAAGGAAGCAAACCCTTTTTACTTGGTTTCTTTATTAGTGCTTCTTTCAGAATCTACATTGCTTATTAAATGTATAAGCCGTATTTATTTGTGTCATAAAGAGAGCCCCTATATAATATGATGTGAAGCAGTCTTCTCCATGTCAATGAGGCTATAAAGCCCATTCAAATTAAGATATACAGTTAAATCTCCCCTAGCAAGGAGAAAACAGCTTCACAGTGCATAGATTTAAATTATATAGTAATTATGCATAATTACTTCTCAGATATGATACCACACTACATAACTTCACAGCCTTTTATAGCTTATTCCAGCAGGGAATTGAATGGGCTTGTAAATGACAGTAGCTCTTTGATGAATTAATTAACAAGCCAATAACTAGAATAAGTTGTACTTGTTTTGTATAATCTTGTGGATATAGCGCCGTCAATGTAAACAGCACTTTAAAAAATTACAATACAAAGTGAATAAATTACCAACAATGAGACCAAGTGCAACAGGTAAATGAAGAGGGAAAAGGAGACCATTCCCCAAATACTTTACCATCTAAGTGCATCTGGAGTTTGTAGTAGAGGCGTAGAAAATGTGATGAAATGTTTCTTTTAAGAGGTGAATTTTCAGCTGGGCTTTAAATGTGGAAAGTCAATGTGCTTGACGGCGTGGAAGAGCGTGTAACATGTCAAAGTTGGTAGGAATATGCTATTCTTTGTGGGACATACAAAACTTTTTATAATCAAAACTATAGTAATAAATTATTTTTGGATTTGATGCGACAGTGGATTGAATTGAAGGCCGGTCCCAATTCTCCGATGTAGCTATTTTCCATTGAGCAACCTTGAGGCAAGGGAAACCCTATTTGCAGAGCCTAAAACAGCACTATTAAGAGCCGATTAAAGCCAGAGGTCTGCTTTAATTGCGTGTGTGTGTGTGTGTGTGTGTGTGTGTGTGTGTGTGTGTGTGTGTGTGTGTGTGTGTGTGTGTGTGTGTGTGTGTGTGTGTGTGTGTGTGTGTGTGTGTGTGTGTTATATAATAAATAATGTGTTATATAATATTTTAAAAATTAAAAAAAAAAAGACATGTGAGAATAAATTATTTATTAACATTGTGCAACTTTGATAAATATATTCACACACACACACCAGACACACACACACACACACACACACACACACACACCTCTGTGCTGCCTCTACTCTGTCTGGTGGCTCTGCTATCTCAGAACACCGACACAGTAGGTAAAATGCCAGCTGCAGCCTCATTGGATGGGTGCTCCCCCAAGAGGCAAAATTTCAAACCTGTCTGTCTCTTCATATTTTCTCAGCCTCCGCACGCATCAGCAAGCATGCGGAGGGAGAAACTATAGCCGCGCTGATTACAGATGCAGGGGCTTTGTGCATCTGTTCAGTGCGGCTCAGCCCGCCTCAGCGACGCTGATTTTACCATGTCCTAGGCCTAAGAGTGCTAGAGAGAAGCGAGGATTTTTCAAAGGAGGAAGATATTCCGTAGGAAACGAAAAGAAGTGTGTTTTGTACTGGAAAAGACATTCGATATGATTTAGTGCAGGGTGATCAAGGACTGAGAAGTAGAGCACGATGTGACAGAACTCTGCAGCAAAAAGAGGGGAGAGGGAGTCTAACTACATAAAACAGAGCTAGCCATCATCGCAAAGTTGGCCACTGTAAACAAGGCGTTTAATAATGTATTTACTAAAACCTGCTGTGTGTAGCATAACCCTCCATGAAACAAAGAGAACACAGAAGCCTTATCTAACCGCATCTGCCAGCTTTGTGAACCCAGCGCCTCAGATATTTTACATTTCCTAATATTAACAATCGACTGGTGGAACCAAAATGGTTACAATTCATTTGCTGCACATCACAAAATATACAGCATGTCACATTTTACAAGATATGTCACTAGCAGCCTAATTTCAGTTGATTCCCCACACTGGTCTGTATTCTGTTGCTTAAAGAGGTTGTTAATTGGGTGTTTGCATAACAGCAGGCTTGCCATCATGAAGCATCATAAGTCTACTAAATGATTTCTTTAAAATAAAAAATAGATTTAGAAGAAAATAGAAACTTTTTTTGTACAGAAGTTGCCTTTATTACACCAGCAACAACAGCAGATAGATGAAAAAAAGAACACGTTCAGTGAACTAACGAAATAGAATAGACTCAACTGACCCACAGTACAACGGATTAACATATTGTTTTGCTGGCTGCTCACTCCAATTAAAGAAATAAAAGCTCTTTTTTTGTAATGCCCGTCCTTCATACTTGAAGCATATTGCAGAGAACCAAAGTGATTGTGATTAATAATTGAATACAATTCACCAAATCAGAAATTAAAAAAGTACTTTACATCTTCCAATTTTGAAATGTCCTATTTTTGAAAATGTTAACCCTTTTTTCACAATTTAAACCCTATTTAATTAGGATGCTTAAATACAAAAACACCCCATTCGTTTTACCGAAGTACCCACTGAACCACAGGTTCATTTAAAAGGTTAGTTGACCGGAAGCTGTTCTTGTGAGCAAGCAAGGTCGGGGCCTGCCCCCATGGCAACACTAAATCCCATTGCGTTTAAGTAATCTAGCCCTAAAAAATAGCAAAATGATTATGTTCCCTTAGCGGACCTCTGGAATGCCAGTCCTTGAAGCGTGCAGGGCGCTGTAAAAATAATATCAGGCATCCCTTGATAAAACAACATTACCGTCATAAGCTGTTGTGCTGATCTATTTACTGCGTTTCAATATCGCAAAAACTTTTCTTTTCTGATGCCATGTTGGCCTATTTATGGTATCCTCTCGTCTTAATGTGTGTGGACCGCAGCGGCCATTTTAATTTCTCTAGAAGTGAAGTTATCGGCAAACAATATTTCCAGACTGCAACTGTACAATTTAAAAAGATGCAAAGTAACATGTAAAGCTGCACACCAATGAAAAAATAAATAAATAAATGATACTACCGGTGCTCCTGGTTCAGGGATATATGCCTGGGACATCCAATGTAGAGGAAAAAAAGAGAGATCCAGGGCAACTTCGGATTTTGTAAGAAAAAACAATTTATTTCAGCCCATAAACACGACGTTTCATCCCTCCTAGGGGACTTGAAAAAGTCCCCTAGGAGGGATGAAACGTCGTGTTTATGGGCTGAAATAAATTGTTTTTCCAATTTAAAAAGATGACATCACTGCCCAAAAAAATGTAATTGTGATTAGAGGGGATTGCTGCTCTGTGACTTTAATATGTGCGTAAACTTTCATTTTATTCTTGACAATAGTAATATACCTCAGAACTGAGATTTTGTGGGCACTGAAACTCGCCTAACCCATTCTATTAACTTTACCCTTTGAAATGTAATAGAAATTGATTTGTTTATAGTTCCATCCCTAGCACCACTTGAGTTTTACACCATGATACGGATTTTTACACTGCGCTGTTGACTTTTATAATGTAATATATATCTGTTCCAAAATGTCAGAATATTCAAGGTGTGTTACCATTTCACCACCCTCCCCTTGATTAATGTTTTAAATTAAATCAATGGTGAATATTACTGTACCCAAGCAATTAAAAAAGAAAAATAGAGTCCAACATATTTATAAGTGTATGTATATACACACACACACACACCGTTGTCCGACTAATTACCCGTGAGCCACAGCAAAAAAATTCAATTGCTATCGTTTTCCAATTGCCATGATTATATAATAACTAATTGGATTACTCGCCAAAGAAAGAAGGTGATCTTCCATATGAATCTCAGTAAGACCAAAGTAATGTTCAACAAATGTGTAAAATGTACCCTGATAGAAATAAATGGAATAGAATTAGAAGAAGTCGAAGACTGTTTCTACAGTACCTTGGCCAGCAACTATCAATAGATGGGAACATTTCAAATAAAATCAATAGGAGAATGAAGATGAGATGGCAATTCAGAAGCTTCAGACAACTCAAAGGATTATGGAGAGCTATATGCTAGATTATTTGAAAATATAGGAAAAACAATGAATGGGTTCGAAACCAAACAAAAGTCTGTAACATTATCACACAGTGAAGAAATTAAAATGGCACTGGGCTGGACATATCGCATGAAGAAATTAACATTGGTGGATAGAGTTGGTACTCAACTGGATTCCAAGTGATATCAAAAGACCAAGATGACCAGGTGATGTACAATGGGGGGATGAAATCAGTAAATTGTTTGGGGAAACGTGGAGAAGGGGGCTTGCGATAGCAGTACATGGAAGATTATTGGGGAGGCCTTTAACCAAAGTTTAGAGAAACCGCAACTTATGAGAGTTGAAGACTTCTATATGAAACTGTACAATAACACAAAAAACAGTGCATAGTCCAGCAGAGGAAGAGCAAGAAGAAACAACCAATGTACTCTCTGTCCAGAAGAAGTGGCAAAGAAAATAGAATCCGTGAAACATGTGTAGGCCCCTTGAAAAGATGGAATTACAACTGAATCTTGAAAGAAGCTGGGGAAGTATAAGATAATCCTTACAAAACCTTTTACATACTGCTTGAAGAACATGAAAATTATAGAACAGTGGATAAAATTCATATAGCTCATCTATAAGAAATAAGACTAAGAAGATCTCCAGAACTATAGACAAATCAGTCTACTCACTAATTGGCAGCAAAAGACCTTTGACTTTGCCAAGTCTAGAAAACAAACAGGATTTTTAAGTGGCTACAGAATGGACCACATCCAAAGCGTATAATTAATAAATACAACCTACCACTCATTTTAGGATTACAAAAAAGTATTTGATTTGCTCTATACCTCAGCAGTTTTAAAGGCATTAAGAAAGCAACATGTTCAAAAAGCGAAAATTGAAATGTCAGACAACTCAAAAAAGTATGCTGGGTATTATCTGAAGAGACATTAAAAAGATGGAATGGATCCAAAGCACACAAAGGTCTGTTGACATCCAGGGTGAAGAAATGAAAATTGCAGTGGGCAAGACATATCACAAAAAGAGATTACCATTGTTGGATAAAGATCGTACTCGACTGGATTCCATGGGAAAATAAAAGACCTAGGACCAAGGTGACCACCACAAGATGGGAGGATGAAATCAGAAAATATGTTGGAGCAATGTGGAGATGGGAATCAAACACAACTTTGAGGGTGGATGCCCAAAAGGGTGAAAGAAGTACGGACCGAACCCGACAAAGGGGGAGAACCTTTCCAAAGGGATGCAAGAGCACATGACCTCCATGCAGATGGAGGAAGTGCTGGGAGAAGATTCTCAGGCTGATCGAAGTGAAAGGCTGTGGTGGGCCCCTAGCCGAGAGCTGTCCTTGTTGAGCAGGAAGAGCTCAAGGGGATCCCATGCTCTAAAGAAAACTAGTAGCACCCATTTCTGCTGCAGATGTGGGAGGGCAGGCATTATGCCAGATACTGTGGAGAGTGAAGAAATCAATCACATTACAAAACTAAAAAAACTCTCCCATCATGTTATTGAAATGCTAAAAGATAAAGATAATATGTGTACTGAGGGACTATCTATCACGGGTATAGAACATATTGAAAAAACAAATATGAGAGGAGATAGACTCCTAAGACTCAGAAAACAAGAGACCTATTGGATTTTTAAATTATAGACACTGAGCCCAAGAGGTCTAAATAAGGACCTTGATCTTTTAGCATTTCAATAACATGATGGGAGAGTTTTTTTTAGTTTTGTAATGTGATTGATTTGGTTTTAACCATCTTTTATATTAAATGTTTAATTATTATGTTGGTATCCATGGCGGATTGTTTTAGCATTTACTCAGATATATTTCATGTATTTATTGTAATTGATTAAGAATTCAATGTTGTTTTATATTGTGTGTTTCAATTGTTGCGTTTTTCTTTTTGTGACATGAACCATTCTCCATACTGTGATTATGCGTCCATTTACCCCTGGGATTGATTGTGTTAGTATATTTAATTGTTAATTATCTCAATCAGTCCAATTACTACCCAGGGGTATATATACTGTATGCACACATCTCTATGGTATCTCTGATGAAGCCACGTGAGTGGTGAAACGCGTAGCAGGAGGAGCCAGGGGTCTGTGCTTCCTGTTGTCCTGTTGATCGATCCCAGTGCTGTTGCTAGCTGTGGAGTGCCTGGAGGAAGCGACGTCGCCTCCATTGTTGGCGTGCCTGCTCGTAACTTGTATTGCGGAGGAGGATCGAGCGGTCTCCGCTGTAGCTGGGAAGGGTTGGTGCGTCAAGACCGGCCGTGACGCCATACCCGGAAACCCGGTAGGCTGAAGATCGCTAGTCTCTGATATCTGAGACTTTGAGGATTTCGCTGTTAGAGGAATTTGCAAGGAGGAATTCAAGTGCCGTCCCTACATCATCATCTGGAGTTTGGGTGAGCTTATCTTACAGTGGCTCATTGGCGGCCAGTATATACTCCCACCTCACTAACTGTTCTATCAACCTACGGACTGTGCATTAGCTGGGGCTGCCACCCTGGTTCTGGAACTTTGCTTTTGCACTAGTTTGTCCTCATTTGCTTGATTCTCCATTTGCATTAACGGGCCTCGATTGCTATATACCAGTGTATCCAAGATCACATGGACATTATTCAGCATTGACTTTTATTATTTTATTGGTTGTTTATTACATATTATTTGTGTTTTACATTCATTATAAAGTGGCTTGTTTGCATTTTACCCGTATTTCTGCGCTTCCTATTTTCCTTTCTTTTCTTTAGTTCTTTACTTTTATCAAGGACTGGGGTCCCTTGCATTGGAAGCTGCAAACAAATTCGGGTTTTTGGCTCTACATACCGTTTTGTATAATTTATTTGTATTAATTTCACAGCCAGACCCTTGACGTTCCGGAATGGTTCATGTCACATCAATTTTAATTGTGTTATTTATTGTGGTCACATATATTAAGGTTTTCCCTTTTATTTATTTTTTTAACTATTTTATCATTAGTCAGCTTAGTAGTTCACGGTCCAATTATTAGGCGCACGCACCCTTTTTCTTTTTTTTATTCAGATTAATGGAGCCAGTGGCAGGGATTATTTCAGAGCTTTGGAACAGTTCAGAGAAAGATGGACCCCAAAATGTGATGGAACAATCCAAGGAATGAAAGCCCATCTCACCAACGCCCCAATACCGGTCTTTGCCGTCACACAGAAACCCTAAATACTGCATGTGGGCGCTAGCCTGGAGGGACTTGGAGTGGTGCTGTACCAAAAAACACCCTGAAGGACTGAGGCCTGTTGTGTTTCACAATTCACTCGTTATGCCCAAACTTTCCCGGATCAGCGAGCAACAACCATCGCTAAAGTACTGTGGGAAAAGTATTCTGTGCATTATGGGTAACCTGCCAGACTTCATTCTGACCAGGGAAGGGACTTTGAGTCGTCTTGCAAAGGAACAACTGTGGTATTAAGAAGTCCAGGACAATGCCCTACCACCCACAAGTGGACCCACAACCTAAGAGTTTTAACAGAATGTTACTGAATATGTTTGGGACTTTAGATACCAGAGAAAAGGGCAAATGGAGTCAACATGTACACCATCTAGTACATGTCTACAACTGTATCTGTATTGAAGCCACAGGGTGCTCCCCATACTATCTTATGTTCAAACGTGATGCCAGATTGCCGTGGATCTATGTTTTGATGTGTCTGCTTATGGGATTGCGCCCACAACATATATGCAGTACGAATAATGGGTTCAGCAGTTACATGAAGCTTATAGGCTCGCTATGGAAGCCTCGGACTCCCCCAACAGAGGAAAGTAAGGCTTCTATGATAAACGAGCACGGGCCGAGAACTACATGTAGGAGACAGGGTCCTCATTCAAAATGTAGGAATACCAGGCAAACACAAAATTGCTAAATCGATGGAAACCAGAACCCTATGTGATAGTAGAGAAGCTGGGTGAACTGCTAGTTATAAAGTGAAGCCTGAAAGGGAACATGGGCCTCTTAAAACACTCCACCGCAATCACCTATTGTGTATTGGAAACCTCGTGAGATGCCCCCTTCGTGATGAGACGCCTACCAAACCAGGTAATACCAGGCTTAGTAGACTGTTGGAAAGCAGTTTGAACCAACACCAAAACTCCTCTATTGAATCCACACAAAGGGGGAGGATGAGTATGGGAGTGAAGACGACGATATTGAGAAGGAATTGTGCATGGTTAGGTATGCGTCATTTTATAAAAGCTATGAATTGGGTGCGGGGATGTGGGAAGGAGGTACTTATGGAATCAGCATTTAGATTATTGCCCTTTAATCTGACTTGTTTTCATTTATTAGGTTGAGCTAGAGGGTATTTATTATGTTTCTCACTATTTCGATGATTTTTTATTTATTGGGTCAGAGGGATCTGGGGTGTGTTAAAGTGTATTTGAATTTCAGGAGGTGGCTAGGGTATTTCAGTTGAGGGTATTTCGTACTACAGTATGTTTAGCTAAGGTGGGGCAGGATTAGGGTTGAGCGATGATAAAAATAAAAAATCTATAAACAAAATGTTCCATCTCGAACACGTTAAAGATACATAAAACATATTTTTTGACAATTCTATATTTTTAACATGTTATAAACTAAATGTTTTCAAATGGGAGTATCTAAGGGTGAGTGATGGTATGTGGGGTGGGTGAATGAGGGGGGGAGGTTCGGCTGATGGGCGTAGTGTAGGTGAGGAAAGGTGAAGTACAGATATAAAAAGGGTTTGGAAAGGAAGGGGAATTAACCCTTTTGTTACAGAAAGGATATGCATCAAATTTCTCTGTAATGCATCTTTGGTAGTGGAGAGTTTAATAAGAGTCCCAGGGAGCAAGTGGTTGAAAATCCCAGAGGGAGGGTAAGAGAGGGGGCTTAAGAGTCCCAGAGAGAAGAAAGGGGAAGGGGGGGCTAGGGGTCCAAGGGAGGAAGGGGTTAAGAATTCCGGAGGGAGGTTGAGGAATGGAGGTTAAGAGTCCCAGTGTTAGGGAGATGATGGGTTAAATCCCATGGTGAGGGTGGTGAAGGGGTTAATAGAGTTAGTGAGAAGAGGGGTGTGACCTTTCTTCCTCCAGCCTTCTTACACACCTCCAGCTCCCTCCCGGCAGCACCGTCAGAGACTCCACATGCATGCGACTGCTTTCAAAGCTGCTCCTCTGACCCCAGAAGCCAACATCATGTAAGGTTGCCGTAATAAATCATCTCCCATATCGACACACCATCAAATTTTATTACTATGGTACTAGTATATTGCCCAACCAAGGCAGAATCCCTAGGTATTTACTCAACATTCATTTAGGATTGGGGCAGCAAGAACTGGCTTGAGTGAAGCAATAATTAACAAGATTGGGAGATGGTAATCTGATAGGTGTAAACATTATATTAGGTTAGATTGAAGGTAAAGGGGTTGTTATTTGTTACCTCCATAGGTGCTACTCTGTGGAGTTTAAATGTTCAGGTCACAGGGGCCAATAAGACACAATGGATGACGTCACGGCTTCCTTTTGGCCCACGAGATTTTGGGAGACGTCCTACTTCTATTGAGCAGAGAAAAGAGTGGTAGTATGGAGTATTGGGTGAACTTTGGGGTTTGGATGGTGATAAGATACGGTGTCTCAGAAAGGGCAGCGGGCCTTATGTTGGGAAGGAGTGTTGCCATTGGTTTTTGGCTTAGCAGGGAGTAGGCAGAGGCCGGATATTCTTGTAGTACCTGTGGGTGGGAACACCATCCAGTAGATTGGTTAGGAATATGAGGGGTGATGTGTGTCAGTTTAGAGGTTTGGGGTTGGAATGGTCTGAGATCGTAAAAACTGGGTATTAGAGACTGGCAAGGAATATGAAAAGTACTGAAAGGTGCAGGAGGAAATTGAATAGATTTATGGAAAAGTTTATGGTAGGTGTAGGTGGATTCCAGGTTAGACACAGGGATGTAGAAGAGGATATGACTGGGTTATTTAGACATGGAGTACACCTTTCAGAAGTGGGGCTTGATATTTTTAATATCGGTTTAGAAACCTCTATGAGTTTTGTGTGGGGACCAGTGTTAAGGTTTTAAATGGCCTTGACTTTGAGGCTATGATCAGGAGGTCCATGGGTAATTCTCACCATTACACCGGCTCAAAGTTCAGGGAACCCACAGGTGGCCCCGGATGATGTAATAGGGGCATGCCCTAGGGTTTGTTGAACATCTGACAGGACGGTGGCCAATGTGGCATTTGGAGAGTCATAATAGAAAGGACCATGAGCTTGGTGGAGAGCTATATGATGAAAATGTGGGGACCTTCTGTATGTGTATTGATTAATAAAGCTCTGGCCGTTTGATCTCATTTATGGTGTCGTGGAGGTTTTTTAAGGGAAGGGAATGTGGAGGCTACACTGGTCAAGACTAATTATAACTGTGCAAATAAAGTAGTGGCAATCTTTGCTTGCACATATCTTTGTGTTGAGTGGTGGAGGAACCTGCAATGCATAGATCTGCTCTCAATAATTGTATACCTTGTTATATGGCACACAACAAATGTAAACAAACTTCTGTATACTATATTACGTGTCATACTTCGGGCATTCCTGTGGTTTAGAAGATATTACCTTTCACAAATTTCATCACGTGATAGTCTTAATTACCATAAATAAAAGTTGGCCAAGGGGAATGCAGCCAGGATTGCAGGAACCATTTTTGGTGTTGGGGTACTGTACATACAAAATCAGAACAATACATTTCCGTAATGTAAAAATATATAAACCAGTTGGTCTGGAGCACGTCGTCCAGCCCCCATGTTTGCAGCTTTGCAGAAACAATTTATTTTACTGATCATGAAATGGAACACAGTGTTGTAGCAGGTAGAGCCTCCCCTATCATTTTATGCCATTTGCTTTGGAACACACAATGTTCCTTTAATCTTCCATTTCTTGTAACTGAGGCCTGTAATCTTAAAATATGTATTCATTGATTCTACTTTCTATTCCCTCTCTCCGTAACACATTGTATTGCTTTATTTTTTATTAGTGCTCAATACAAAACAAAAAAAGTCTGAATTGGATTTGAATATAATGTGCGTTTAGCTTCAAATCTCCTGCTTTCAGAGCGAAACTAAGCATTGAAATTAAAAGACACCTGCAAAATGTTAAAGCTATTTTTTTTAACTGATGAGGAAAGGGTAAAAAAAGGAATAAGATTTAAAAACAGCTATTCCACTACATTTGGTCTAATATTTGTTTCATTATCTGAATGGGAGGGACCTCTGGAGTTGAATCGTCTCTGAGAACTCCCCTCCTCCGCCCACGTTCCCGAGATATTCTTAATGTTTGTTCCACCCCGCAGCACTATCATATTGTGTCCACCAGGGGGCACAACTAGATGTCTGAGGAACAGAGTGTCTCTAGAGCTTGGGGTACCACAATTCCGCTCTATGGGACGCTAATTCAGGTAACACAATAAAAAAGGTTATTTAAAAAAAAAATGCTGCTTTAACTTGCGGATGAAACAAAATCTGTGTGACGTGAAACTGTTTGATATAATACAGTGAACTGCACAATACGACATTTTGCTCTAATATACAATATTGTTTATTTTATTAGAACATGCATATCACAAAAGACACAGTGACCAACAAACCTGATCGAAAAGATCAGTGCCATCTGCCCCTGCTGCTTTCATCAGCTCATCTTCCCCACCAGGATGATACTCCATGTAAGGAGTGACATTATACACCTGTCCTGCAACAAAATACATCACACACAATTACTCAATAATTCTTCAGACTTTTTATTCCTCTGGCTCGTTTCACAACTGAAATGTAGCTTGCACCTCTTCCTCTTTCTTAACCAAAGCCTACAAAAATGTTTCTTGTGTATATATAATAGATGTATATTAAACAAACACACAGTGAGTGTCTCAATACCTACAGTTGATGTAATTGCACATATTACATATTGTAAGTTAATCTATAAAACAAGTTTTTCTTCAATTCACCTTGAAGCGCTGTTGCCTTTTTTGCAGCAATATTTCCTAATACAAAAAATGTTTTCAAAAATGAAGTGCGTACACGCGTAGAGACTTAGGGCCTCATGCAGAGAGCATCGTTATTTCAAAACTCGCCATTTTTTGTTCAATTTCCCTCAGAAAACGGCATAAAATGGCGAGTTGCGAAAAACGCGCCATTTTTTTATTTCTATGTTTAAAACTCGCCTCGCGGCTGGCGAGAACCTCAATCGCGCCATTTTTAAAACTCTCCGAATGCAGAGAGGTGCGAACGGCAAGTAGCGGCTGTTCGCGCCAAAAAAAGGCGCGATTCTCGCATTTTTGCCGCGCCACGAAAATATGGCAAGATGGCGCTCGCCGCCTATAGTAAAGGGGAAAAAAAAGGCGCAAATTTGTTTTTACACGTTTCTGAAGCGCGCATCTCGCCAATTTAAACTCGCCACACGCATCCATGTTAAACATAGCAGAATTCGCACTTTTCTGCATATGGAGAATAAAACTCTCCAAAAAAGCTACTTTTTATGAAATTCGCCATTTTTAAAATTCTATGCTCTCTGCATGAGGCCCTTAGTCTAAAAGATTCTATAATCTTAGAACAACTAAGGATTCCTTTTGTCCGACTTTCATGGTTAAACATTGGCTGTTTTGTTCCTAGTGGAGCTTATGGCCCCTTGTATTTTACTTTGTCTACTCAACAAAGCTCGACACACGCAAATCGACTACTATAAATATGCACACAATTACTTGTCAAAAATAAAAATGTTAAAAAGTATGCCCCTATCCTAATCAATCTATTTGACATGCTTTATTCACAGCTATGGCATACTTATTTATTCACCAATCTTGGAACATTATTATTATTATTTATAATGCATCAATATATTCTTTAGAGCAGTATAATAGGGTTGGAGGCTGAAAAGAGTAAAATAACAAGCATTAATATATATTGTTACAGTAGGAAGAGAGGGCCCTGGCCCAACTAGCTTACAATATATTTATTGAGGGTAAGTTGAAACATAAGGTACATGTAGGGTTGGGCAATATCAACATTTTCACCATGATAACGATCTATATCGCGATAACTATCTGTTTGGTAGAAAACAAAAAACACACAAAAATAACTTGGGAGAGAGGGGAAGGGGTGGAGGAGGAAAGGAAGCGGGGGGAGGTTGGAGGAGAGGGAAGGGGGAGAAAAGAGGAGGGGCTATGGTCAAGGAGGAGGAAATGGGAGGGGATAGCAGAGCTGGGGGGGAAGGAGAGAGAGAGAGATGATAGCAGAGAGCTGGGGTGGGGAAGGAGAGAGAGAGGGAGGAAGAGAAGGAGAGAGAAAGGATGGGGGAGATGTGGGAAGGAAAGAGCAGCAGAAGGGGGGAGGAGAGAGAAAGGTGGATGGGAAAGAGAGAGATGGAGGTGCTGGAAGGATAGAAGGGGGAGGAGGGATAGAGGGGGGGGGGGTGATTAAAGGGACTACATCTGTGTGCCATTAGAGCAGCCCTAAACAAAGGAAGACCTGAACAACCTGTAGCTAACTACTTTGCAAAATGTGGGCATCAGTTACCCAGTTTACGATATATGGCAATTGACCACGTAACGATATCATAAGGGGCAGTAACAAAGCTAATTCACTATTAAGAACTGAAGCTAAATGGATCCATATTCTGGATACAATATCCCCACAATGCCTGAACGAAAATTAAAACTTAGGTTGCTTTTTGATTAAAACTTTGAGATCTTGTATCTTGTAGCAGTATTATTATTTACCCCAAGCTATGGACATCAGCATATAGTACATACATTCTATATACATGAACATTTTTAGCCCATTTAGGATACGTAGTGTACTTGTTCTAGGTACCGTGTACTGTCAGACTGTATTGAAAGGCAAACCTGTGACATTTGGCATTTGGATATAAACCTTTGATAATATTAATAACAAGGATGTAAACCGCTAGTGATACGAACAACCATGTACCATGTGTTGATTGCCTTTTGGTGTCCATTTCAGGATTAAGAGGTACCAGGTAATATTGTCTCCAAGCAGAATACAAATTTGACGACGAAACTAAGAAGTGTCATATGCTGATGACCTTTCAGAGTCAAGGAGGCATCAAGTGGCATATCTAGGCACTAGGAATCAGTGGATAACAGTGACTACAACTGCTTTCTCTACAAAGATGAAACCTGAATGTGTCTCCATGTCAAGCTAATATGCTGTTTAAGTGGTACAATTGTGGGTCCTCGATTGCGGACATAACCAAGAGTTAAGATTACCTTATTGGAATATAAAATGTGACATCACACCAGCTTGGATTAAATAAGATCATTTTAGCATTATATATATAAAACAGTGAAAACAAAATACACCGACTTATTAGCGCTATGGACCAGCATACTCCTTTTTATATATCACAGATGCTCAACTTGGCCGCTGGCTAGACTTTCTGAATAGGCCTGCTTAAAATCATACAATGACATCCAGCTTGTTCTGGGGTATATGTTATGCATACTGATTCTGCTCTGATTGCGGTTTGAAGTACTTACACAATAGTGGTGCTGTTGCACACAACTTGGGGCAACTTAATGTCTATATTACCTTATATCTTATCTTGTGATATGCAGAATGAACCTGGCCACAGGTTGCACCTTTGGTTACACTCAAGCTGGATTTGCTTTGGTGCTTTGCTACTTTGCTACTTGATCGCCATCTTGGTGTATGGCTACTCCATTATTCACAATGCTCCTTCCTGCTTTGTTTTATTTTATTTATTTAAATGTCACCACCAGTAGGTTTGTCAATGTTGTACATACACAGAGATTTACTTTGCAGTCCATGCCTGTCAAACACGTGGCCATACAACCTTGTAATGCGGCCCGGACGTTGTTTGCCTGGGAGAAAGATTGTTTGGCCCGGGAAGGAGAGCGGGAGGAAGGTTGTTTAGGCTTTTCCAGAGGAAGGTTGTTTGGGGGGAAAGAGAGGAAATGGGGAAAGAGAAATAGTGAGGGGGTGGTGGGGAAAAGAGAGAGGAGAGGGGGATTGGGAAGAGAGCGAGAGGGGGATGGGGAAGAGCAAGAGGGGGTAAGGGGTGGGGTGCATGGGGGGAGAGAGGGTGAGAGGGAGAGATTTACCCGTGACTTTACATATTTTAAATATGTACGCTTAGGTTATAGTGACTATGCAAATCAGTTAGGCTGTAGGCTATTTTATTTGTTTCCTTCCGTTCCTCTGATGATGCGGCTAGAGTCTTGCATTCGAATTTAAGAATTGGTCCCCAAGCTATTCTGGAGATTGACTGACCTGCTTTACTCACTCCATTTAGAGCTCCATTACACTGCACCTTTGTTTACTTTGTTCAGTGTTGCTAAGCAACCAGACAGAGGAAGTTTCCAACAGCCTATTTTACGCTGTTTCAAGTGTAGCAGCCTTGTACGGGATGCAGCTATGTATGCATGCTGCCCTCTGGATGGCTTCTCTCTGTGGTACGCTAATGAGTCACTAAATGATAGACATACCCCAAGGCCAATAACAGTGAAGAAGAGGGACTAAAATGAGCGTTTAAGTATCCCTGGCAGAGTTGCTGTGTTCCAGAGGGACCACGGGCTGATCCAGAGTGATCCGAGAACAAGGCTGGGGTGCTCAACGGAGCTTGGTGACAATGTCAAAGACAGGCCATTAGTGAAGTCAAAGCAGAGCAGCAGCCAACCAGACCAAGGGAGGTATGAGTAACTACAGAAGTGACCCTCATCACTGACAAGCATACCGAAGTCTTTGTGTAGGCAAGACACAGGCCTGCTACAGTTACACACTTTCTAGAAGAGCTCCAACCATGTGCCGGCACCCACACACAGGCCCCCTATAACACAGGGTTAGGTGGAATTGGGAAGAAACAAAAGTGCACACGTGGGCAGCAATTTATGTGAAATGTACTGTGCCTGTTTGTGAATGATCCCGGTTGAGGATGACAAGTAGATATAAAGATAAATATCTAAATGTGTTAGAAGGGGTTTTTCTATAAATAAGCATGTGTTATTCAAAGCCCTGTGTAGCGTCCTATGGTCTGACCATCGGCCACGTGCTCAGCGAGTGAGATAGCCCTAGTCATAACGGGGAGAAGGACTTGGGCCCCCACCTTAGCATATAGAAGTCAGTCTAGGGGGAATAATTAGGAGTTACACAGGTAACCCATAGGTTGGGGCGTCTTTTTGTTATCCAGGTACGTAGTGCTTCATCGGCTGTTTTAATCCCTTGGAATTCAGCCACGTCATTTCTTCTGTGGATATGGCCGGCCCACTGCCACGTCATTTCTTCTGTGGATATGGCCGGCCCACTGCCACGTCATTTCTTCTGTGGATATGGCCGGCCCCCACTGCCACTTCAATTCTTCACCCATGCGATGATGTCACCGAATTGTATTTGCTTTTCAACCCATTCATTCTTTTTCCTGGCTCTTCAGATAATACCAACCCTACACCTCTCCTCAATTCTTTGAATTGCATCCAATTTCTTACGAAGTCAAACAGAGTGTAGTAATGTTGCATCTCTATAGCAAATAGTTACATATAGAGCCACCGAAACAAATTCAAATGGCACATATGGTAAATTAATGGGAAGTCAAAGTTTGTCCACACCTTAGGTTCAATTGGCATAAATGTCTATTTAGTCATTCGTCAAACATATCAGTGCCTTTGTACAACATTTAAGGTGACCAATTGTATTTCATTGCGCAAGGGTAGTAATCTCTGAGTTTAAACATTAAATCAGGAGCGTCCGGAAGGTATGTGGGCAGTTTCTAAAGGAAGGATAGTAAATAATAGTTCTGGACGATTGGCTGTAAAAGATATTTACAGGCCAAGATAACAGATCCACCCCCCCCCCCCCCCCCCAGCGCTTTGACTAGTGACTTGTGGATTTCAGGTAATGTGTATAATATAGTGAGTTTAGGGAAGTCACGTGACAAAAAAATTAAACTTCTGTTGTGAAACCCATAAGTTCGAAAATGCAATGGAGAGAATAGTGGTGTGGGTATAGGGGGGCGGGCGGGTGTGTGTCACACACACGTATACATGTATATTATACAAATATACACAAACGATTTTTAATGTATATTACTATTATTTTTTACATGTAAAATGGGACTACATCTCTAAACAGTTTCAAGTGCTGTAACTCATAGAAATCAGTGAGTGAGAGAAATAGCTCGCATATAATGTTATCAAGAAAATAACAGAAAATTGGTCGTATTAAATCAACTGCACTAAAGCTCCAAGTATAATTTACAGCAATTTGTCGAGAGAGAAAAATTAGAATAGCTTTTCTTTTAAATAGCAAATAATGAATACAGTACCTTCTTTAACCCTGCAGGCACCTACCATTCCGTGATACCGAGACACTTTCCTTCATAATAAAGTTGCTTTAATACTCCATTAAATAAAATGTTCATGTTCACTGTAAAACACGCATAATATTTAATGAACACGAATACATTTTATTCAAAGTAAAACGTAAATCATAAAACGTTGCCAAGTATGCATGTATATCTTTATATAGCGCCATCCATGTACTAAGTGCATTAAAGCAGCAATAAACGTGACATAATAATATAACACAATGGGAATAAACGCTTCAGACATAAAAGGAGGAACAATAGGAAAAGCAGTCCCTGCCCCGAAGAGCTTACAATCTAAGTAGAGCATTTGTAGTGAAGATACAGTATTTGGTATAAACCTAAAAAGCAGCTTTACAATCCCCCCCTACCCCCAAAATAAATATGTTATTTTAGTTACTTTAACACAAGAAGGTAATCTGTGTATAGCACGGGCCTACTTAATTCTTCTCTCCCTCTAGCTATGGTAAGAAAGCCATCTTGTGTTCACTTCAAGAATTGCTCTCCAGAAAGAATTAAAGCAGCAATCTTGCTTTCCATAAAAAAATTTTTTAATTAGGTTTGAAGCAGGGGGTCTCCAGAGCTGCTGCGTTAATTTCAGCTGCGGGGACCCCCTGCTTCCCGAGATAATTACCTCCGTAGGGGGTGTCAGCAGCAACTCCGGCTGGGATGTGTGTGGGGAACATAATGGCGACTTAAATGTCCGGTGGGTCAATAGGAAGCCGTGACATCATCCCTTGCAGCCTTCTATTGGCCCGCATGATGGGAACCTTTATACCTCCAGAGCTGCTACCGGCACCCACTAAGGCCGCGCCTATAGTGCCGTCGACGGCGACGCGATGGGTGACGTCACGGGCGGCGGCGTCACGGGTTTCCGGCCATTTGATTGGTTCAAGGGCCGTCACGAGGCGTCAGCCCTTGAAAAATCAAATTTTGCCGGCAACCAGTTTTCGTGACGGCACTCCGTCGCATTGTCGCCGTCGCGCGCACTATAAGCGCAAGCGGCAAAGCATTTGTTTTCGGGCGACGTCGCGTCGCCGGTACTATAAGCACGGCCTAGGGAGGTATGTATCTCGGGGAGTAACGGGTTCCCAGAGCTGATATTAATGGGGTTAAGCTCCGGAGACCCCCTGCCGCCCACCTATTAAAATAACCAACATGTTCTGCTCCTTTAAATAGAAGTCGCCATGTTAGTCCAATTGCAGTTGTGAAAAATATATGAGTAGTGTACGTTACCATTAGGCAAGACTTGTTTTATTCAGGACTAACAATTGCTATTTTAAAATAAACACCAGGAAGAAAAAAGTATTTACAAAGACTTGATTATACACATTATACAGTATGTATAAATAGCTTTAAACACTAGTACCAAACAACATGACATAACCAACATATGCATTAAGCAGCATCACACATAGAACTGTACTTAACTAATGGCTGGCATAGGTTTAATCGTGTCAAAGTACGCGGTGGATCAAAACAAATAAGAGAAGTAGAAATATTTGTAATTATTCTTTAAAGTTTGCACATTTTCCACTGTTTTTACCAATAAATGTATTTACTTTTTTATTCTGGTCCTATTGTGTAACACTTGATCCACTGAAGAAAGCCGTTTGTGTGTGTTTGAAATAAGCCATTTACTTTGAAGTGCCTGTGAATCTTTATGTTCTCTACGCTGTGCCCGCTTACACTCCCGCATTCAGAGGCCCCTATGAAATGCCATTAATATTGAAATCTCCAGAGAAACAACACACATCTTTGCTTTTAGCAGGGTTAGATTACTTTAACGAAGACAACTACTGTATATTGAAAAAATACAAAATAAATACAGGGACCAATACAGAGATAAGAGCAGTAGAAGCACCCTTAACCTCACACTGCATTCTTTACAAGTATTGCTTTCAAAATATTTCAGAAATACTTTTGTCTGACATTTTCAGTCATCAATTATGTATGTATTCATGCATGCGTTTATATGTATATCTTTATTTGTATTGCACCATCCATGTAAATAGAGTTTTACAGCAGTGATACACCCAACATAATAATAGCAGACATAACAGGAATAAGCGTACCAGACATCAAAGTAGACATTAGGAAAATGAGTTCCTGCCCCAAAGAGCTTACAGTCTGTGGTAAGGAGAACATACAGAGATTATCCAATTTTAAACATAACACTAAGCCAAGCTGGACTACCCCTTTAATATAAATATATATAGATAGATACCATCACTGTCCTCTAGGGGCTGGAACAGTGCAGTAAGTGTGCTTTCCAGTCTACAGAGAGTTAATTCCTCAAATAGAAGCCAGCAGCAGCTGATAACTAATGGAGTCAATCAGCCTGGTCTGAGTGAACAAGGAAGTGGTTTAAAAGACAGACTGAAAGTTGCCATACTGAGAGAGACTGTTTTTCCCCAGAGAAGGGGGGGGGGGACATAGAAGTGCTCCCCAGGTGCAGAAGCTGGGACAGAGGAGAGTTTCTCTGGGCTTATGTGGGGCCGAGTTCCCCTAAGACGGAAAGGACAACAAGGCTGTGCTGAAGCAGGGACGTCTGCTCCGAAGGACTTACAAACAGATAAGGAAAAAACCCATTGCTATTGCCATGTGCAAAGACTGTGTAGATTGTTGCATATGCCAGGACATGTTTTGAGGGTGGGAACCAGCATAGCTGGCCATCCAACTAGTGAGGGTGAAAGCTACCTAAAGGGAATAGGTGTTTATTTTCTATTATTTGGTTTTTCTTAACTGGACGGTGGGCCTGTTGCTATACAATTTAATCCCTGTAAATAAACCCCTGAATAGAAAATACAGTGTTTCCGGCCTTAAATTGGGAAACAAGAGACTGCAACGTTGTGTGGGCATCACAATTTGCGCATAATTTAGGCTTCAATTGCTAATTACAAATTATGCACAAATTGGTCTAGAATCTGTATTAAAAAAAGTGCTTTGACCAATGGGGTTTCACCCCTTGACAAAGTCATCCTTGACGAAACGCGTAGGGTGGTCTTGGAGCGGCGAGTGCAGCAGCCGTTGATTTTACTGTGTGAACACAGAAGAGCTAGCAAGCAAAACCCTAAACATCAGAGGGCCGCTTAAAAGCCTTTAATCCACACCGCGAGGTGTAAATAGTGAGCTGGGACCATCATTTGTGGAGTGCCTGTAGCCAAAGGAACCACAGCTGAAGGGCACATGGTGAACAGCAATCACATCCAGTATACGGAGAGAATAAGGAAATACTGGGACCGGCTTTTCTGTGAGAGAGGCACTACACTGGTCACAGATGCTCCGTTGGATCCGTGCTGCAGTGTTGGGGTTTGAGTATAATCTCATAAATGCTGATGTTCTAGCTACGTTTGTGAGTGCACATTTTATATTTTTTCCAGTCCTATAAAAATTGTTGAAACTTTAATACACTAGGACTGCACCTGTTTTCTTTTTGTTTTATCACAGATATCCTTGTGGGATTGGTGATCCTTATATTGAAGCTGCAAAGACTCTGGAGGACTGTTGGGACTGTTTTTTCCATAAATATGGTCTTTTTTTATATATATATATATTTTTTTACATTTTTTGTATGTTTTACATCCATACTCCATCGTCCCACTGGTCAGCATTAGCTTTTACTTTTATTTAGCCAGCTAATCACATAGATAAACTAATGGTTTAGTATGCAGTAGGCGCTACTTCTAATTCCCCTTCCCTTATTTGTTCATACATACACATTTGTGTGAAAAAGAAAGTACACCCTCTTTGAATTCTATGGTTTTACATATCAAGACATAATAACAATCATCTGTTCCTTAGCAGGTCTTCAAATTAGGTAAATACAACCTCAGATGAACAACAACACATGACATATTACACCGTGTCATGATTTATTTAACAAAAATAAAGCCAAAATGGAGAAACTATGTGTGAAAAACTAAGTACACCCTTACTGCTTCCATAGGAATTAAGATGCTAAGTAACAGACAGGTGCTGCTAATCAAATGCCCTTGATTAATTGATCATCAGCAAGTGTGACCATCTCTATAAAAGCCAAAGTTTTAGCAGTTTGCTGGTCTGGAGCATTCAGGTGTGTGTTAACACAATGCCAAGGAGGAAATACATCAGCAATGATCTTAGAGAAGCAATTGTTGCTGCCCATCAATCTGGGAAGGGTTATAAGGCCATTTCCAAACCATTTAAAGTCCATCATTCTACAGTGAGAAAGATTATTCAAAAGTGGAAAACATTCAAGACAGTTGCCAATCTTCCCAGGAGTGGACGTCCCAGAAAATTCACCCCAAGGTCAGACCGTGCAATGCTCAGAGAAATTGAAAAAAATAAAAAACAAGAGTTACATCTCAGACTCACAGGCCTCAGTTAGCATGTTAAATGTTAAAGTGCATGACAGTACAATTAGAAAAAGACTGAAAAAGTATGGTTTATTTGGAAGGGTTGCCAGGAGAAAGCCTCTTCTCTCTAAAAAGAACATGGCAGCACGGCTTAGGTTTGCAAAGTTGCATCTGAACAAACCAAAAGACTTCTGGAACAATGTCCTTTGGACAGACGAGACCAAAGTGGAGATGTTTGGCCATAATGCACAGCGCCACGTTTGGCGAAAACCAAACACAGCATATCAGTACAAACACCTCATACCAACTGTCAAGCACGGTGGTGGAGGGGTGATGATTTGGGCTTGTTTTGCAGCCACAGGACCTGGGAACCTTGCAGTCATTGAGTCGACCATGAACTCCTCTGTATCCCAAAGTATTCTAGAGTCAAATGTGAGGCCATCTGTCCGACAGCTAAAGCTTGGCTGAAATTGGGTCATGCAACAGGACAATGATCCCAAGCACACCAGCAAATCAACAACAGAATGGCTGAAAAAGAAAAGAATCAAGGTGTTGCTTGCAGTCAAAGTCAAGACCTCAACCCGATTGAAATGCTGTGGCAGGACCTTAAGAGAGCTGTGCATAAACAAATGCCTGCAAACCTCAATGAACTGAAGCAACGTTGTAAAGAACAGTGGGCCAAAATTCCTCCACAACGATGTGAGAGACAAAGTCATACAGAAAACGATTACTTCAAGTTATTGCTGCTAAAGGTGGTTCTACAAGCTGAATCATAAGGTGTACTTCGTTTTTCACACATGGCTTCTCCATTTTGGCTTTATTTTTGTTAAATAAATCATGACACGGTGTAATATGTCATGTGTTGCTGTTCATCTGAGGTTGTATTTACCCAATTTTAAGACCTGCTAAGGAACAGATGATTGTTATTATGTCCTGATGTGTAAAACCATAGAATTAAAAGAGGGTGTACTTTCTTTATCACCACAAGCTTTGTGAAGTTCTTGGAGCCATTTAGATGGTCTGCCATCCCGAAACAAACTGCTGATGTGTTTCCACAATAGGCACATGCAGATAAGTGTCCTTTAAGTCCACTAAAGCCAGGAAGTCCCTTCTTTCTAATCAATTTAATTTTTTTAATGTTAGGCATGAATAAATGGCATGTATAAAACTTTTTTTTAAAAACTCACTCTGATACCGCTCTAGATGGTACCGACTAATCACTTTTGTGCTGTAAGAGTCTTTTTAGATTTTGGTTCCTTTTTCCCTCTTTACCACATACCTTGGCATACGGGAAGGATACCAAAAATTACAATGGTAGGTACTTTTAATTCTGCAGATCTGATCCTCGTGCCGAAAATACTTTAGAACACCAGTTGGAGACTTATTTTCTCCAAGGCATTGGATATAAATCAGTCTGTAACCCAGGACCTTCAACCTATGACCCGGTCTATAAATCCTAGCATCTCAGATTTGCTGCCTGGATTCTCGAGCAGGAGGATTTTCTGCAGAGAATCTCTTGTTTTGACTCAGAAATGTAATGGAAATCTTTGAATGCTTTCAAGATCGTGTCTAAAACCTTCCTGAACATGTTCATGTTCAAATTCTTCAATCAAATAGCTCTTCTGGTTCCTACAGAAAAATACATCAACCTGGCTGCTAAATAAACCAGATCAAAAGAGGATTCACATAGGAAATCTACAGAACTACCATAAAGTATACAACATTTAAAATAAACAATTTCTAGGGATCCTTGCCATGAAATAATTTTCAAAAGATTGTTGGCTGGGATAAATGAGGGAATGTACAATCACTATGAATGTCTGGTTTTAGAAAGTGATCTAGTTGGGATGTGTATTGAGAATAAGTGGTGAAACAGCGAAATATTTTAATATAACCAAGACATTTACCTCTAGGAATAACAGAAGCAAATAGAACATGTAATCTGTTTATTCATTCTATTGTTTGTATTATTACAATTGAGGTTATTTGACAGTCTAATTAACGTTAACATCATCATTGTTACATGAGAGAAGAGGAAAAACTATTAAAGTCTATTCCAATACCAGTACCACTGTTTTTTCTAGTTGCAGAAGAGCTTACACTCTGACAGCCAATTATCATGGGCACTGGTACAAGATGTTCACATTTGGAAAGTTAAACAAGAGATCACGATGTTAACCGAGCTGAGAAACAAGGTCAACGTGAATATTTAAGGTAGATCAGACACGAAATTGAAAACAACCATTTAGTGCCTAATATAATTAATTCTACACACCAAAGAACTTATCAAACGAACAAAGAGCAGAAACCTAGAATGGGCACTCTAAACACCTGAAGGGTGATATGATGAACACGTTAAAACTTAAACTTTATTATCCAAATTAAAATAATGGGTATTAAAACGATAATTAAACGCTTCGATCCTATAAGTATAAACACTCGGTGAGGTGTTCTGGATCAAATTCAGATAAACTGCACTTAAAACACTAAATTGTGTACTGCAGTATGAACAGGTGGGTGTGATAGACCACTGTTCAGTATGAACCAGGATGCCGCTAAAGAACTCTACTGTATTAGTGTGTAATAGTATATAGACCCTGAGATGATAGTGTATAGCAAACTGACATGAATAGGTGGACCCTAGCCAGGACTACCAGTGTACTGATTGGCAAAGTATCTGGCTAGATAATGTGGGTCCAGGCCACATGTAGATGTGACATGGTGATGTGAATACAAGTTGCTACAGGTGTAAATGACCTGAATATCAGGGTCTAAACAGTCTAGCTCAGTTCCACTGGGTGTATGATAAACCCTAAGTAAGGTGAAGCTGAGTGAAAGGGAACTCAACAATTGGTCCCATTCCAACTACATGTGGAAATAGAATATTAAATATACACACTTGATGCACAAGTAGGACTGAACAGGTAAAGACTCAGTGTAGAGTCTGTTCAGAAACCCCTCAGGTGGATAACGAGTCTGCAGATACTAGGATTGCGTTACCGAAATCCAAACAGTGATATGTATCTGTGTAGTAAACGGTACTGACCCAGCACCAGCTCTGTTGTCAGAGCTGGTCTCTAAAGGATCAGTACTAGATAAGAGGTAGGAGGTATACAAACATAGTAACGGTGTATAAATATACAGCTTACTGCTACTGTGTGACAGATCGAGTAACAGCTCCTGGTTAGCTGAGCTCCCTTAGGATCATCCGATCAATGTGGGAAACTCATATGACAAATCGCACGCTGCAGTTACTGGCGAACACTGCCGCCAGCTGACTCGCGGGTAAGCATGCGAGTCTTGCGCGTGCACGAGGAGTGACTGGGTGGGTGGGAGGCAGTGACTGTTGGGTGGGTGGCAGTGACTGTTGGGTGGATGGATGACAGTGACTGTTGGGTGGGTGGGTGGCACTGACTGGGTGGGTGGCACTGACTTGGTGGGTGGGTGGCAGTGACTGGGTGGGTGGGTGGCAGTGACTGGGTGGGTGGGTGGCAGTGACTTGGGTGGCAGTGGGTGGGTGGGAGGCAGTGACTTTGGCAGTGACTTGGTGACTTTGGGAGGCAGTGACTGGGTGGGTGGCAGTGACTGGGTGGGTGGCAGTGACTTGGCAGTGACTGGGTGGGTGGGAGGCAGTGACACTAGGCAGTGGGTCTTGGGAGGCGGTGGGTGAGTGGGAGGCAGTGGGTGGGTGGCAGGCAGTGTGTTTGGCAGTGGGTGGGTGGGTGGCAGTGGGTGGGTGGGAAGCAGTGACATGAGGCAGTGACTCTGGGAGGCAGTGACTGGGTGGGTGGAAGTGACTGGGTGGGAGGCGGTGGGTGTGTGGGAGGTAGTGAATGGGTGGGTGGGTGACTTACCTTGACCGGGTGTGTGCTGCTTCCTGCTGCCAGACGCTACCCCACCCCATGTCCCTGATATCCCCGCAGCAGCAGCTGGCTGGGGCGGGAGGTGGTCTCGGTGGAGGGGCGCGCGGGAAGTTGGCTTCCCCTCCGTCCCACGTGGGGAGCGGGGGAGCGAGAGTGCCGGCCTGTCAAACGGGCTGTGGCAGGAGGCGTGTTGGCGCTTCCCCTCCGTCCCAGGTTGGGAGCGAGACTGCCGGTGTGTGGCAGGAGGTGCGTTGGCACTTCCCCTCCATCCCACGTTGGGAGCGGGGGAGCGAGAGTGCCAGTGTGTGTGGTGGGCTGTGGCAGGAGGCGCATTGGCGCTTCCCCTCCGTCCCACGTTGGGAGCGGGGGAAAGCGAGAGTGCCGGTCTGTAGTGTGCCAGTGGGGTAGGTGTGGTCAGCGAACCACGCAGGCCAATGAGAGCCATGCGGGGGCGGGCGGGCCGACGGACCAATCAGATTGGCCAGAGGCGGACTGACGGACCGACAGACCAATCTGATTGCCCAGAGGCACAGCAAACATACAACGTTTTCAGTTTTATAGATATAGATATTCTATTAATGCTACTTGAATTAACATTGTATATGTTTAGCATTATTATATATTGCTAAAAAATTTCATTATTAAAATGAATTGCTAAATAACACGTTTTTGCTAAAATTGCCAAAGTCAGCTAAAGTTGAACATTCCCTTCTGCACCATATGAGCAGTAAACGGATAGGAAAGACCGTATATTGTGTTAATTGCATTTGTAGGTCACCTGACACGCTCGGCTTCGCACTTGCCTATAAATACACGCTGTTTTGATTAAATGGTGTGACTTTTTCCTGCATGAAGGAGACATAACCCAGGGCCCTACGATCAATCAAATCATCTTTGAGTCAAACTTCCTGAGTCTCAGCAGTGACACAGATTGGTCTCCTAAAAGATGTTAGTCAAACGCTTAGTGCTTTGTAAAAAATTTGCTACAGCTACTGCTGGTCTACAAAAAGCACCCGCCATGAACACTTTCTATAATGCCGCTTCCACCTTATGATCAAACTGATGCAGAAGCATCCCCCACCAGAATCATTGTTGTTCTTGATAACCCTGGAGTAGCTGCGTTCACTCTTGGGGATTCTTCCCAAAATGTTGTATCCTCCTGCTTAAAGGGACAGTTATGTCCAAATCTCCTAAAGGTCAAGCAACTCTTTTCTGGGTTCTCTCATTCTTGATCAAAGAGCAGTTTGATAGATAAGTAGAACACTTGGCGTTTTAAGCTTTTTCCAGAACAAGGTATCCTGGCAAAAGACCTCTTCTTCTTTATCCTCTATCTGCAGAGCCTCATTCATTAACGCAATAAGCTTATCAGTAGAATTCACATTGAAGAAAAAAAAATTCTTGTCTCAGTTCCCCTTCCTCTTGTGACACATACTCCAGGAAATAAAAATCTTCTTGCAGCTCTAGAGAGTCTCCTCGCTTGGCCTTTTGGGGACAGCAGATGGTATTAATGCATCCAGAGTTTTCTGGATCGAATCCTTAAACCAGAAGAGAAATCTTCTGCCATCTTTTACACACATGATGCGCCAATTGGTCACAGCTACAGTATGACTCAAAGAATAGCTCGCCACACAATGTACATAGAGGGTGTCTATTCTTTGAGGCTGCTTTTTTGTGGTTTAACAACTACATCTGCCAGTTTAGCCTCCTCCTTCTACTTCACCGATTCTTGAGAGCTAGGCATCTCACTAATTATAAGGAGATTGTTTGCGACTATGAATCCCCCCGTCGGGAACAAGGTCATCTAACAAAACTCTATACAGGCATACCCCGCATTAACGTACGCAATAGGACCGGAGCATGTATGTAAAGCGAAAATGTACTTAAAGTGAAGCACTACCTTTTTCCCACTTATCGATGCATGTACTGTACTGCAATATTCATATACGTGCATAACTGGTAAATAACACATTTGTAACAGGCTCTATAGTCCCTCGCTTGTGCACAGCTTCGGTACAGGTAGGGAGCTGGTATTGCTGTTCAGGACGTGCTGACAGATGCATGCACGAGCTGCCGTTTGCCTATTGGACGGTATGTCCTTACTCGCGAGTGTACTTAAAGTGAGTGTCCTTAAACCGGGGTATGCGTGTAGTTAGTGTAGGCCACCCCCTGTCGGGTACAAAACTATAGGCCTATAGTTATAACAATAAGGGAGGATATGATCAAGAACCCCCTGTTGGATAATAATAGCATGTTCTTGTATAGCGCTGCTAGTTTTACATAGCACTTTACAGAGACATTTTGCAGGCACAGGTCCCTGCCCTGTGGAGCTTACAATGTATGTTTTTGGTGCCTGAGGCACAGGGAGATAAAGTGACTTGCCCAAGGAGCCGACACCAGGAATTGAACCAGGTTCAGTGCCAGTCAGTCTCTTTACTCACTGAGCCACTCCTTATCCAACTGAGATCTGAGAACCATACAGGAATTCAGCATGAGAGAAGAAAACCTCAAAACCAAATATTCCCCAAATTGGGTTACTAATCTAGTAATAGTATCTCACTACTAAAAAAAAAAAAAAAGGCACCAACCGAGGGGCCGAAGCAACCCAAGTTATGCGGTTTTGTAAAACCACAACAGCGGTAAGAAGAAACCCTAAACGCATAGCTACTAACCCAAACGGCACAAACCGAAAGAGCAGAGAGAACTAGACAAACAGCTTTACATTTAAAAAATAAAAAAAGAAGAGAAGAGGAGAATCCAAATTAGATGGTCACCGAATGTGTGGGCTTCCTGTTCTAGTACAGCAATCACGCCAGAAGAGCCATGTCAGCCAAACAGAAAGAAAAGACCTAGACAAAATGACTACAGGTACTCGGGTTGCATTCGTGGATACACCGTCTCCTGGAACTTTATTAGACCTAGTCCCTAACTGTAGGGAAGAGCATCTTCCCAATGTGTGTGCTGCCATTGCAAGAGTCAGGAAAAAGGGAGATCGTGTGAAAATAATTAACTTATCTGCTTGAGAAACTGCAATGAATTTAGCAGGAGAACAGAAGATGGCAGAAGGGCTCCTGCGGCCATCAGAAAGCCACAACGTCATGCATGTTTGTAGTTATATTTTATTAAGCTACAAACACTTTTAATCCTTTTTTGGTGGGTAACGGGGGGTTCTCCTGAGGTCAGGAAGGTGAAAGATGTGGTTTAAGTACATCTAAAAATAATATAATTTTGGTGAGCATTGCTGCTATAAGGAGTAGTTTAGTGGTCAAATGCTGGAAAAGTCTCATTGATTTGAATGAAACTGAACACTTCTTCTCCAGCATCAGAAAAACAGCATCAGCATACTGAATGAACTGTGTGTCTCCCTGTGCCTTTTACTGTAAGCTACTTGGGACAGGCAATAAATATGCCTGTAAAATAATGATTATTCGTCTGGAGACATACCTCTAATGCATATCCAACAGTCGTTCTTTTTATTGTGTTTTGCAAGCTCTTCTTCCGTCACCTCAATTAATCTCCCTCTCAGCCCTGTTAAGTCTTTGCCACTCTTTGCCACTCGAATCCAATCCATAAGACTCCTGCCAGGCTTCAGCGGCACCTGAAATTAAAACAAATATAAAACAGCAATCAGCAGCCAACATACAAAATGCTGGAGTCTTGGAACGCTGACGTACTGCAATCACTGCAGCGCTGAAGTCACAGTACTATAAATACCTTGTGATGCTGAAAATATAAAATTCAAACATTTGTACATTACATGATGTCACTGAACTGAAGCTACATTGAAGGTATAGCTAAAGAAAAAAACAAAAAAGTGAAAAGCGCACAACCACTCACTCACTGTAGTATATACAGATGCAGCGGCCGTTATTGAAACACTTCACGCGGTGTATACCTCGGAATACCAATGTCATGGCGCGGGATTTCTTTCAACCGTACCGCCTTAAGACGCGAGGGCAGGCGAGTGCAGAATATAGCATTTTAGTGTTCACGTTTTAAACACCTGACATTGGCACAGTAGCACAGTACTGTACACATTACAATTCATTGCATTTAATTGCACACAATCCATGAAATTCAAACAAAGCAACAGCGATAAACATGAGTGCCTGGGGCGATTGGTCGCGTGGAGTACAGCAGCGCTCACGAAAACGGCACTGTGATTTGTTCGAATAACGGCCGCTGTATCTGTATTAACAAAATTTGTCAGAGAAAGGTAAATATTGCATATACAAAAGATAAAAAGAAAAATGGGCTTATCGCAAGAAAGTCGTGGACTTGCTCTTCTCTGGAACAGCCTGTTGGCCTCCACATTACACGACTGGTCAGCTGGTGGCTGCTTGGGTCTGTGTTGCTCCCTGCAGACTCCGGGGCCAAGAACACACACCTCAGAGTGCCTCAGAGGAGACCCGACTGCTCAGGGCACATGCCAACTCTCCTTGCCAATAGTCGCAAATTCTCCAAAGATCCCTGCACATTACCCTCCTCAACAGTCTCTCCCAATGCTTCTCCTTGTTCGCTTACAATCATCAAACCTTTTCCTGACTAGCCCGCCCTTCAATTTCATCTGCAGCCTGTCTCTCAAGACAACCTGGCACTCCCTAAGACCGCAAGACTTTGGTGGCAGCCAAAGGGCACACACCATTTGTTTCTGTTTGTTCACTGCACCTGCCAAACCCTCGAACTGGAAACGCTACAGCTTTATGTCAAGTAATTAATTCAGGCACCTCTCAGCTTTAGACTATGATTTCTCTGCTCTCCACTCTCACTTGTACTTTTGCCTGTACCCCGAGCACTCATACTTTCTTCCCTAAACCATCCTTCCGAATTTCCAATTCTCTATTCATCTCCTTCATTCTGTAGATATCAACTCCATCTGCTTCACACATCATACCCCCATCACTCAAAAAAAAATCCAGCAACTCCCTTTCCTACTCTCTCTTCCTCTCCTAACTATTACTCCTACTCTGTGGTGACATATCCCCTAATTCTGGCCTTATCCACATACCAATCCTTTCACGTCCCACACCCCACCTCAAAGTTTCTTTTCCACCATGCACTACAACCTCATCCCCATTTCACCTCTCCCTGTGTCCTATGGAATACATGATCTGTATGCAACAAACTTACAACAATCCATGACAGTCATTTCCAACTCTCAATCTTCTAGCCATTACTGAAACCTGGTTCACCCCCTCAGACACTGCATCCCCTGCTCCACTCTGCTATGGTGGTGTCTCCATTAGCCACACCCCCTGACTAGGCAATAGACAGGACGAAGGAGTTAGCACACTACTTTTCCCACGCTGAACATTTCACATCATACCACCCTTTCATCCTTCGAAATCCATGCTCTCCATCTCTTTTCCCCACTTTCCCTCTGAGTGGTGTGTCACCTATCCTCCACCTGGACTTACCTCTTAATTTCTTGTCAACTTTTCTGCCTGGCTTCCTCGCTTCTGACACACCTACTGTCATTCTGGAAGACTTTAACATACCTATTGACAATTCCAATGCCATTAGTCGCCCATTTTATCTCCTTAACCTCCTCCTATGGTCTCTCCCAATGGGCCAACTCTCCTACTAACCGTAATGGACAGTCTCTTGACCTGGTCGTCTCCACCCTTCCTGGTCTGATAATTATCTCCTAACCTTTAGCATCACTCTACCTTCTGCACCCTTCACCACACCTACTTTCACGCACAGACACACAAATCTACATGCTCTAGACACCCTCCAAATTGTCCTAGCAACCTATCTATAAGGGACAGCACACTCATCAGCCTTAGACAGCTGCTGCCACCACATGTCGCCCCCAACAATTTAAGTCACAACTATGGCACACACACAGTTTACCCGCCAGCTCCAAAAGTTCTCACGCACTGTTGAACGTTACTGGAGAAAATCATGCTCTAAAGCTAATTTCCTCCACTAGAAATTCATACTCTCCTCCTATAACAATGCCCTTTCCCTTGCCAAGCAAACCTACTTTTCCTCACTCATACTTACTCTGTCCTCTAGCGCTCAACATTTATTCACCACCAGTACCTTCCTTCTCTGCCAAACTGCATCTACTCTACACACCCTCCTACCCTCATGGCCCAAGACTTTGATTTAATCCTATCTGTGACGTAGTTGGCAATCAGGCATATCTCAAGCTCCACATGTACCACCTACCTCCCCTCACACACCCTCAGCTCATTTTCCCGTGACTGAAGAAGTGCTCCTCATCATTTCACTTTAAACCCTTACCCCTTAATCCGATTCCCTCACGTCTCCTCCACTCCCTCTCTGGCACACTAAGTACCATCCAAACTCAGCCTTTTTAAACTCTCTCTCACCTCCAGCATATTCCCATCTTCTTTTAAAACATGCACTCATCATGCTCATGCTAAAGAAACCCTCTCGAACCAGGCTCCCTCACTAACTACTGCCCTACATCTCTTCTCCCCTTTGCCTCCAAGTTAGTTGAGTGGTTTGTATACAACCGCTTGATTCGCTTTCTCTCCTCCAACTCCTTGCTTGACACTGTCCTATACACCAGGGGAGTTCAATCTTTTTTCCTTGCACGCACCCCCTTCCCCCACTGCTGGCTGTTCCCCTCTCCTCACGCCGCCCCCCCCCCCCTCCCTGCTTAACTTGGTTCAGACGCTCCTGGTGACACGTTGCCATGGTAACGTGACATCACATGACCCCGCAATGCCACGGCGACGTGTCACCAGGAGAGTCTGAACCAAGGTAAGGAGAGGTTTACAGAGGCCTTGCAGCTCCCCCGACATTAATTTAAATGCCTTCAAGGAAAGAGCACGGGGCCTCTGTAAACACCGCGTCCTCCGCAGCAAATCTCGCATCCCCCAACTTGCGCACCCCTGCTCTACACTCTACCGAGACAGCCCTAACAAAAGTAGCCAATGACCAACTCAGTTAAGTCTATGAGTCACTTCGCCTTACTAATTCACCTGGATCACTCGGCTGCCTTCAACACTGTTGACCATCATCCCCTTTTTCTGAATGCTCTCCATTTGTTTGGCTTACATGACGCTGCCCTCTCCTGGCTCACGTCGTACCTATTCAACTTCTCCATCAGAGGTTTCCTTCTCTGGTGTCTCTTCCATTTTACTTCTTCTTTCTGTTGGGGTCCCACAAGGCTCTGTCCTTGGCCCTCTGCTCTTCTAACTCTATACTTATTCTCTTGGTGAACTAATGCAATATTTTGTTTTTCAGTATCATCTCCATTCCGATGACACCCACATGTACCTCTCCTTCCCTGATATTTCCCCCTCTCCTGTCCTATGTCACCAACTGTGTCTCTGCAACCTCCTCTTGGATGTCCCACCATAACCTGAAGCTTAACATATCCAAACCAGAACTAATACTTTTTGCCCTTTCCACTGCCACCACTACACCCAAACTCTGTCAATAATAGCACAACAGCCCAAACTCGCTGTCTATGAATTATTTGTGACTCTGATCTCTCCTTTCTTCACATTCAGTCCCTCACCAAGTCCTGCCATCCCCACCTCTGAACTATCGTGAGGATATGCTCTTTTTACACTCATGATGCAACTAAAATCCTAACTCGCTCATCTTGCCCCGCCTGGATTACTGCAACCATCTTCTAATTTGCATTCCCGTTGTCCACCTGTCCCAGCTCCAATTCGTCCAAAATAGAACTCACTCACCACTATTTCTGCTGCTCCACTATGCAAATCCATTCACTGGCTTTCCATATCCTATAGAATTACATTTAAAACCCTAGCTCTGATTACAAAGATCTCAACAACGCCGACACACCTTACATCTCTTCTTACACCTCATTTCCAAATATATCTCTAAATGGCTCCCATGTTCTGCCCATGACATCCACCTTTGCTCCTGCCCTATTACCGCCTCTCACTCCCACCTACAAGACTTCTCCAGTACTGCTCCTCCTCTCAGGAATTCCCTACCACGTAACATCAGACTCTCCTGCTGCTTTCAGACACTTACAAACTCCCTGAAAACTCACCTTTTAAAGGAAGACTTTTCGCATTCCTCCAACATCCTACTCCCATCCCTCTTCAACCCCATTGGGACCAGCTGTGTGGCTGAACGAATCTCCGCTCTAACACCCCCTAAAATCCACAACCTCAAACCTCAATGTTATCAACAGTGCGATGAACCATACTCCATCCTGAGGAGACCCATCCCACAATAAGCAGACACTTTACCTTTTGTTTCAACATTGTCCCTCATTCCCTCTATACTGTAAGCTCTCAAAGGTAGGTCCCTCATTACCTCTTTGCATCTGTTTGTGCATGGTTGTCCTTATTTAGTATGTAACTCTGTTTTATGTCATTTACATCTCTTTGTAACCCCATTGTACCACGCTGCAGACTATGTTGGCGCTTTACAAATCAACGATAATAATAAAATTAATAATACTGTAATATGGGGAAGTAATGCTTTTTCGCACATCTTTAATTTCCACAAATAGAACTAAACTACAATATGCTCTTATACCCACTAATCAATGCACTCAAACTTACTCATACTGTTTCTGTGAGTCTCCCCACATGCTTATTAGATGGTAAGCTCAACGGGGGAGTAATTCCTTTCTGCCAATGTACCATTTGTCTTGATGCACTTATCTCATCTGTATTATATTACCTGTATTATAATGTTGTGAAAATTGGAAAGCGTTGCATACCTGCCTGGCGCAACAAAAATACATACATTTTTGTTTCATAACTTGGAACAGATTCAAAACAGCAGTTTAGCAATCAAGAGAAGTAAAAACATTGGAGCCATTTAATTCTGCTAAGCATTGTAAGAGCCTCCAGCATTGAAGGAGTTAAAAGCCACTGTACCTCAAGTTCTGTCGAAAGACAATATTTTTTCAGAACAAATGACACAACTGAATGACAAATAGCTTTTGCAAAAGCTTGAAATCCACCAGAGACGGGAAGTGACAAAGACAATCAATCTACAGGTCATTGCAGCATCGAACTGCAAATGTACATTTCAAATCACAATGACCACATGTAGCATTTACATTCTAAATCTTTAACTCCCAAGTATAAAAGTATTTAAAACAGTTTACCAGCAACACCCAATGTTATATGGCTTTGACATTAAAAGTTGTGTTGTACAATACCACATACTGTAGCTCTGGGGTGCGCACAATTTTCTGGTGGGGGGGCGCGGCGCTTACAGAGGCCTCGCGCTCTTCCCCACAACATTTAAATAAAATGCAGGGGGAGCGCACGAGCCCTCTGTATGTCTCTAACCTTCTCTTCGGCGGCAAAGCCAAATGACGCCACTAATGCTGGAGGAAAGGTAAGGGGGGGTGCGGCCCGGGTGGGGGAGAGCAAGCAGGGGGCGCAAACAAAACTGGCATGGTAGGTTCTCATTAACATTACACATTAACACAGGGGAGCACAAACTTTCGGAGCTGTGCCCCCATGCCTGCTCCTCCTCGCTTTTGCGTCCCCCTCACCACGCTTGGTGGCATCAAATATCGACTCGGGGTCACATGACATCACCCTGTTACCATGGAGACAGCCGTGTGACATCACTACGCATGACACCACGGCGTCAAATGCCATGGCAACGCGTCTGAACCCCGGTAAGTTTGCTGCAGAGGTCTCACGCGACCCCTCGGCATTTAATTTTAATGCCTCTGCAAGCACCCGCGCGCCCCCAAAAAAATCCCATGGCCCCGCCACCACTTTGCGCACAGCTGCATTAACACATGCTCATGTAGATACATTATATCACTCTTCTGGGGATCAACTATTCAGGAAATGGAAATCAGAAAATTGCTTTTTTTTAAACCTTATGACAGAGGCTTTGCAATGCACTCAAAGGTGGACAATATGTCACATGATGTTAATATACCTCCTCCATCAATTATCTCACATTATGTCAATATACCTCACGCAGTGAAAATTAAGTTTACATTAAAATTAAGTTTGTTTGTGGGATGGTGCTCAGAAAGTGCTGGGACCGTATGTGATGGAAGGGAGCATAAGCTGGGTATAATGAATAAAAGTAGCAGTACTAAGCCTTAAAAGGGCATAAGGTACCCTGAAGGTTGGGGTGGGTTGTCCAAGGACACCCCCCCTTCCTCATTGGGTTAGCCCCAGGTAATGTACTCACGATATTGCTTCTTCCCAGAGTCTCCCTTCCCGAGCGTGCAGCTGAAGTGGGATAAAGATTCCAAAAGCCAGGGTGTACAGCGCACAGCAAAGATAGAGAGAGCAGGTCTTGCAATAACAGTCCTTTATTGATGGATCATATGGATGTGGGACAGCAGCAAAACTTCAACGCGTTTCGTTCAGAGAACTTTATCAAGAAGTGCTGTATATTATAAAATCAACAATTTAAATGCAGCTGACTGCCTTGATTTCGCGCCAAACAGTGACGTCATCACACGTCATTAACCAATAAGAATTGTGTACTCCGCGCATGCGCCGCGCGCCAGAGTACTCTGGGACTCCCTGCTAATTCCATTTGTCTCAATATGTGAATGAATACTTACAGCCCTTTGTAAGGGCACTGCCGTCCTTCATTTTGGATTCAGGGGACTTGCTCACAAAATTACAAAAAACTACATGGAATCAGGATTACTTGTGGGTTTCTATGGATGTGGTCTCCCTATATTCGATCATCCAGCACGATCTGGGTATGACAGCTGTCCGCCATTTTATAGAGTGCCCAGGTAGTTCCATACTTACAACCACATTTATTATGGAATCAATACTTTTTTTACTCACTCACAATTATTTTCTTTTTGAGCACAAATTTTATTTGCAACTTCGGGGTACGGCAATGGGGACAAGTTTTGCCCCCTCCTATGCCAACCTTTTTATGGGGTGGTGGGAGAATAACTTTATCTATAGCAGCACAAACACATATAGGCACAATATTATTTTCTACAAACGTTTCATTGATGACCTTATTTTTATTTGGCACGGGAGCACTGACACTTTATTAGAATTTATTAATTACCTAAATGATAACACTTTAGATATTCACCTCACCATTAATTATCATTCACATCATATTAGCTACCTGGACATTCTTTTTTACATAGACATTAATCAAAAGATACAATCTGATGTTTATAAAAAACCCAATTCTAGGAACTCATTTCTGAGAGCGGACAGCTGTCACCCCAGATCCGTGATTAAGGGAATACCCAAGGGTCAGTACCTCAGGCTGAGGAGAAATTGCTCAACCTTTAGCGATTTCATACCTCAGTCTGGGGAACTGACAAATAAATTCGTTGAGAGGGGATATGATCGGGAGACCCTCCAAGCCACACTGCAAGAAGTCACAGAAATTGAACGTGAAACTGTATTACCGTCTGGATCCAGAACGAGGGATGGCTCTCACATTAATGCTTTGAAAAGTACAAAAAGAGAGACTAAGGAAGATAGGATCTGTCCTTTGTTCATTTCCCAATTTAATAAATCTAGCAATCAAGTAAACAAAATTGTAAATAAGCATTGGGAACTACTAAAAATGGATCCTATACTTCGTGAATACACTGAGAAGGGCCCGAAATTCGTATACAGAAGAGCCAAGACATTGGCCACATTCCTATCACCCAGCGTGATATCCACGCCTGTTAAAGATTCAGATCGTTTTTTGACCAAAGGATCCTTTAGATGCAATCATTGCAACATGTGTCAATTCATGAAGCCTGCTCGACATGTCTTTTCCCACAGTCCACACAAACGCTACACTATACACAATTTTATCAATTGTAACACCACTTTTGTGGTGTATCTTATTACCTGTGGCTGTGGGAAGAGATATGTTGGCAGAACTACAAGGGCATTAAAGACAAGGATGCAAGAACATTGCAGATTAATTCGCAAACAAGACACTGATCATCCTGTGTCTAAGCATTTTTCGGAATGCAGACAGGGAGGCATCAATAGCTTCTCATTCATGGGTATTGAGAGGATAATGAAAAAAGAAAGAGGGGGAAACACTGTAAAAATACTAGACTGCAGAGAATCCTACTGGATATTCACATTAAAAACAAGGTACCCAGATGGGATGAATGTGGAATGGAATATTAATCACTTCCTGAAATAAGAACAATTCAGTATTCTAATAAAGATCCAAAATAGATATAAAATATTGATTAACACCAACAGACAATGTAAATATACTTACTGTTTATTGTTCTTACTAAACATCCAACAAATATACTATTGGGATTCATTCACCTCCATAGTGTACAACAAATGTTACTCTAATCCTGGAACATATTAATCCATTCTTTGATAAAAGGTTTATATTTAACCAAATTTACATTTAACAAGACACTACTCTGGTTACTTTAGCACATCTTTTTCCATTTTTCCACTTGTTCTATAATAATGTATTTAGGCTTTTGATGAAAAATGCATATTGCTTTAATTTATTTGTGATAAATGGAAGTCATGTGTTATACTATGCTCTCATCTATTCAACCACGATATAGAAACATAGACTAAGAAATCTTTTCATATATAAACTTATATGCCTTGTATATGGCACTTCACATTATATGAATGTACAAATGCATTTAATGCTAAACTAATACAAACTCCATTTCATCAATAGGGGCATGCAATTTGCTGTTCTCTAGATATAGGTATAAGATATATTTACACCTTTTTAATTTGTTTTAATATTGCTCTTTTAGCATTTTTTAAGTAATAAAATCATTTTGATATAATAGTTTTTTCTAAATGTACAATTGTGTTGATTTATGTGTATATATATATATTTTTTTTCTTATATTCAACAGGATATATATATATTTATTTATATTTTTTTCTTTTGTGTTTAGTTATTTACCTATATATTTGTCTTACACTTGACTGCACTTGTTTATGTACTATATAAGTGTGGCTGCCTGCCTAGTAATTGCCAGCAATATGCATGTGTGTGGACCTTCCACATACAATGCAATACGTGCATAAATATAACATACCCCCTTAATCAGTCAAAGGGCCGTTTTTACGGTTCCTGGGGAATATACACAGTAGTTTGCCTGCGCATGCGCCGAGCGGGGAGGAGGAGGTGATCCTCTGCGGTTGCCAGAGACGTGCTCTCAGTGGAGAGGCCGCCCAGAGAGGCGTGCCGCTCATGATTGAGCTCGGCTGGAATTAGCAGGGAGTCCCAGAGTACTCTGGCGCGCGGCGCATGCGCGGAGTACACAATTCTTATTGGTTAATGACGCGTGATGACGTCACTGTTTGGCGCGAAATCAAGGCAGTCAGCTGCATTTAAATTGTTGATTTTATAATATACAGCACTTCTTGATAAAGTTCTCTGAACGAAACGCGTTGAAGTTTTGCTGCTGTCCCACATCCATATGATCCATCAATAAAGGACTGTTATTGCAAGACCTGCTCTCTCTATCTTTGCTGTGCGCTGCACACCCTGGCTTTTGGATACATTAAAATTAACTACAGAAATTACGCCCATTTTTTTCATCAGCAGAATAAAAAATAGACGCAAAAAATCCACACGCTGCAAGATGATAAACATAAAACATAGGACAATAAGTATAAGGGCTGCTAAATACTAGTGGGTGACAGTTGCCCTGGGCACAGCAGTTTAAGGGGTGCAGGTCGGTCAGATGAGGAGAGCGGGGGATGTAGCAGGATGGTGGCGGAAGCAGAGGAGTGAGAGAGAATGGGGGGTAGGGGAGGAGAAGAGAATGAGGGTGGAGGGGGGAGTGAGGGAGAATGGAGTGAGAGAGAATGGGGGTTGAGGGGGGAGTGAGGGAGAATGGAGAGGGAGGGAGAATGGGGGTGCAGGGGGAGGGAGAATGGGGGTGGAGGGGGAGTGAGAATGGGGTGAAGCGAGGAGTTGGAATGGGATGAAATGTGGTGAGAACGGGGTGTAGGAGAGGGAGTCAGAGAGAATGGGACGGGATTGGTGGGAGCACATATTATATTATATTTCTGGACTGTTATAGAAAGTAGCATACACCCAAAGGGACGGAACGTGTTAGAGGATTTTTTGCCTTCTAGCTGCCATCAACATTTGTTATGTGCCAATAAATTGATTTTAGACCATATTTGCACTCTAGCCCATCAGATCACAAAGGGAATAAAAAAACACACCATTTGACAAACACTAGAGAAGTCTAGAGTTCGGAGTGCTGCTAACAGTTTGCTTGGAAAGGAAATTGAGAAGAAATGTCACAAAAGGTCCTTGTCCGATTCTACAGCCAAGGGCCTTAGTGCTGATTTAGCTTTGGATATCACACTTCAAGTTTTGGAAAAGATTAAATCATCGCCGTTTTTTGCTATTAGTTGTGATGAATCGACTGATGAAGGAAATTGTGCTCAACTACTTGTCTATGCGCGATATGTAGCGTGGAAGAAGAAACGCCGTTTTCTCAAGCCTTGGAGATTACCGCTAAAGTTGAGGATATCTTTGACGCTGTGTCAAAATTCTTCAAAACGAATCAGCTGCAATGGAAGAAATTGGCTGGAGTTTGCACCGATGATGCTCCAGCAATGCTGGGTTCCCGATCGGGATTTTTGGCATAAATCAAAGGGAAAAAAATAATCTGTTTTCCGGATGCAATGCGTCATTCACCGCCAAGCATTGGCTTCCAAACCCTGCCCAGTAATCGACGAGAAGACCTCATACCTTGCTATCAAGGTAATTATGTGAAAAACAGTGCTTTAAACTCCAGATTATTTGACTTACTTTGTGAACATTTGGGAGCCGACCACAAAGTTTTTCTGTTCCACACTGATATATGCTTGGACCTATTTATGAGCTGGAGCAAGAAGTCGTCCTATTTTTGGAATAAGAGGGAAAAGACTAACTTGTGGTGAGGAAAGGGTTAACCAGGCTTATACTAAAAGGTCCACCCCACTTGGTTACCCCTGACCCGTGTTTTGGGGTCCTAGAGTGTCAGATCTTGGGCCCAGGTATTGTGTATGCATTACTGTGACTGTGCAAAATATGAGAAAACTGTAACACATTGTAGCAGCAGAATGTGTATATTTTACCACACAAAAGACAGGCCACAACATATTATATTACATAGGTATAGTTTAATGTGTATATATGTTGATGCCCTGTGAATAAACTGGGATTTCGAAGTCATGGCTACCAAGCTCGGTACCTATGCGTCTCCGAGACAGCCAGGACGTGAAAGCCTCATTGATCACAGAGGTGTGAAATATAGCAGTTATCTACACAGGGGGCTGAGCCTCAAAGCATTTCTTGACAATGGGGGTATAGAAGGCCAAGGGCGTGGCTACAGAAGGTATGAAGTGAGTGACCTTATTAAATATGAGAATATCATGAGACGTCCTCTGCGGAATATGATAAAAAAGTTACATGTGTGTATCGGTGGGACAAAATCGCACATGATTATTACAGACACGGGGGCTCTAGCAGGTATTAATATTTCTCTTAATTTTAGGATGACCCGGTTATGTTTAGTATCATTGGGACCGTCATGCGTGCCGGAATGTATTAATATGTCTCACGTGTCAGGAAGTATTACAGAACTGAAGTTCTGAGTACATTTAGATATGAAAAGCAGTTTTAAACGTCCTTTGGGGACGGAGTTTTACTCTGGGGTAAAACTGTCAATCTCACCACTGATTTACGACAGGGAGGCAGTATGTCTCCAGGGAAGTAGGCTTGGCTAGATATGCTAAGCGGCTGAAATGCAAAGTTGGCACATGCTCACAGCATACATTGAAGCTTCTGCCAGGCTACCTGAAGCACTGGCGGAGCATGCCCATAGGTGGGGGGGAGGGGGTGTTTGGCTCCCACGCAGTGATTCACAGCAGACTGACAGGATGGACTTTTGGGAGTTTTTAAAAAGTCATGCAGTCCATCAGAAAGTTAGTTCCATCAGATCCATCTAAGTTTTTCATGAGTTCTATTAGTTCCATCTTGTGTGATTCACCCGAGATTCAGTCCCATTTGAGATGTTCCAGCTCTGAGTAAATCGCCTAAATTTCTCAGAGGCTAAGTGACCAGAATTCAACAGCAAGAGGCCACAGGAAGGAAAAGTGGTCGGGAATTATTTTGCTGTGTGTTAGCAACTAGAAAAGATTAGTTTTGTTATCCCAGTTTCCAAAGTAAGTGTGTCTTTTTCCTGTAATTTGTGTAACATAGTTGTGTACGTTCGTTATGTGAATAAATGCAATTTATTCATATCTCTCTGCTTTTCTCAATCAATGACCCTGGTAATTAAGTGTCTTAATAAGCTTGGTCTACCATGACATAACTGCTTGACGCTTTCAAAAATGATAGCTTTCAGATGAGCTTGACATATTTGGCAGATATATTTGAAGCCTTGAACACACTGAAACTGAAGCTTCACGGGAAAAACATCACCATCATAGCTCATTATTATATCATTCAAGCATTTATAGACAAACTCCAGCTATGGATACAGCAAGCTGGTGCTAAACATTTTGCTTCATTTTCTCAACTTGTTGAAGCTCTCTAGGACAAGGTTCTTGAAAAGTCTCATGAAAAAAAAAATGGTATCTCATCTAATCTGCAGAATTAATTCAACTGAAATTTTGCAGACCTCGTGGCTGAAAATCCCATTTGGAAGCTTGTGAGGAACCCTTTTACCACTGGACCATTTATTCTGGTAGTTCCGGTTAGCCGACAAAGCAGGCCAATCAGATCAACAGGTAACTCACTGGTCCTAAGAACACAGTGAGAAAAAATACCAGATCAACAAAAATATAACATAAACCGGTATCTAGTGCAACAGTAAATTAAAGAGGATCTCCAAGAGGAGTGTTTGTAACTCAAGTTTTATTCAATTACCAAAGATACCTTCCAGCAAATCACTGGAGAATTGTTGGTTAAAATACCTCCCTGTTTACCCCAAAACAAGTGACCAGGTTCTGCGTGTCATCGTCATAACTTTGCCAAGCTGGTTTTTCTGGCTCGATGTTGAAAGTGACCTACGTTGTGCTCTATCTTCCACAGTGTTCAGAATCCAAAAGCTTGTGGCAAGCAAGCAGCCGCCATGCTGACATTAATAACAACTGAAGCAAATAATGTATGTTTAATGTAAAAAAAAAATTGAAGATCGAAATAATTATTTTTTTCTAAAATGTACAAATGCTTTAATTTGTTTATAGTTGCGATATTTCAAATAAAATTATTGGGGAAAGCAGGTTTGAAGGGGGTGAGATTTTTATATTTATCAAAATGGGCATGGGTTAAAAAAAAATGTTGACAAACACTGTTCTAAAGAGACTATGTACATATGTACCTTTTAATACATGTAGTGGGCAGGCATATATGTGCTTGCATACCTTAGTTTAATTCGTTTTTCTTTTTTTTTAACAGCACAGCTCAGGATTCATGAAGCGCTGTGCAAAGCATTATGGGTCGTGACTTTGGGAAACAGAGCGGTGATTGACAGCCCTGCTTTGGAAGAGGTTCTACAGCAGCCACAGCCTTTCGATTCCACACATCACCAGCAATTGTCAACACATGCAACTGGCATAACTAACATAATAAGGCCAAACATTTTTATTTCAAAGTTGATACTTTACCAGGAGCCTGTGCTATTTCTACATTTAAATTCTAACACTTTACAATACTGCACTCATCCATACTATTGACTTTAAATGCTTTATATATCCACTGTAAATGTTTAACGCGTTCCACTTGTGTTTTCTTAATAAACACTGGACATGGAGTATTATTTTGGGTTTATTTTAGCAGATTTTTAATTGACATAAATTGCATCTTTTTCATATTGTATCTCATTGCTCCAGGTTGAGCCCTGAGCATCATTTTTTGATTTGGGGAGTGTCCATAGGAAGTTAAGGAGGAGCTGCATTGTGTACAGATTATGAGACTGTCACTTTTTCATAATGTATTTGCCTTAATAAAAAAAAAAACTGCCAATTCTTAGGTGGCATAAAAGTTTCTGGTAATAATTTGCATCACATATAGGACACGCTCTTCAACTAAATGTAAACTCAAGCCGAGCATAGAGCAATGCATTAACACATTTTGTTAATATTGATAAATCATTTCCATAATTATTATTTTTTGCACCTAGTATACATGTTGCCATTATTAGGGCTACATTACTCCTACAAGGGGACCAGTGAGTTAGAACAATGACATTTTATTCTGACAAGCAATTCATATATCTTCCCTGACTTTTTACAATCTGAAGCAGGTACACACACCTAATAAATGAAACACTGTAAAGGGCAGGTTTGGCCAACTCCAGTCATGAAGGGCCACCAACAGGCCAGGTACTAGGGATATCCCTGCTTCAGCACAGCTGGCTTAGTCATTCTGACCTGTGCTGAAGCATGGATATTCTGAAAACCTGACCTGTTGGTGGCCCTTGGCGACTGGAGTTGCCCACCCCTGCTGCAAGGGATGCAGAGGAAAGGAGAGGACACTGAGCCCCATATTCATACCTTACTTCTCCCAATTGTAGACACCCTTTGCTGGGAGCTTGGGGCAGGGAAGGAATGGGACGGGACGTTCAGCATCTTGACCAGCAAGAGAGGGGCAGGAGCGAGTGTGGCAGAAAGTGAGGGGCAGGAGTGTGGCAGAAAGTGAGGGGCAGGAGTGTGGCAGAAAGTGAGGGGCAGGAGTGTGGCAGAAAGTGAGACCAGCAAGTGAGGGGCAGGAGCGAGTGTGGCAGAAAGTGAGGGGCAGGAGTGTGGCAGAAAGTGAGGGGCAGGAGTGAGTGTGGCAGCAAGTGAGGTAAGTGTTATTGAAAGAGGACTGCGATAGAAAACAAGAAGTGGGATGTAGATGCGTGAATTCCACAGGGTGGTGTGTGATATAGAGGGGAGGACAGCGTGTGACTATAAACACATAATTGGGATGTGTGTGCTTGTAATATTATTGTTAATATTAGTATGCGTCCGGTTGCATGTGATTGCAGGAGGAGGACACAGTATGTGTGATAGTTGAGTAGATGGGTGATTAGTCCCTAGCAGCCCCAGACATCCCGAGTCCCCAGAGCGGCAGCCGGCACACCACAAAAGCTCAACCCGGACGTCATGTGACAAGCCAAGGAAGCCCCGCCCACGGACAGTTCCCCAAACACAGAGAGCTTGTCACACGTGCGTCACGGAGGTGCGCCCTGATGAATGGATGGCCTGTTGTGACGTCACAGAGCCGCTGCCTATGTTTATGGTGCGTTCCAAGCCTCGTTATGGAATCAGAACGGCACTTCAATTCTATTATTGCAGATAAGGTGAAAGGTATCAGCTGCTTATAAAGCAAAGGCAGCCATGCGCTCTCAGCGCTGGCTAGTTATACACTGACTGCAATCCGTTTAAAACGACTGAACATTATTTACTGTTTTATGAGCAGTGACACAACACAGGTTTGTTATCTGTTGTGGCAGCTCAGCACTGCTGTAGTGTATTAGTTATGTGTCCCCGGTAGGGAATGGAGCACTGCTTTTAGCCCTGTACATATCGCTGGTATAATAAGCCAAGACTCGGTGAAAACATATGTTATTTGCACAGGCAAAAGGTAAATCTCAGCGTGTACAAAATGTGCTAGTTTGGGGCTATTTTCACTCAAACTAAACTATGCAGAAATTGTACGTGTTTATTGAAATATGGATTGTAACTCAGATCTTTAGCCTAGCATACTAATATACTAATGTGCATGTGCTAATTGTGTGAATATGACCAAGTAATAAAAGCAAGGGTGCAAACCCATACCAGCATTTTATATTTGTGGGCTTTCTTTTTACATTGACCTACCAATGCATTGGCATTCAATCGCAGAGCTCTGAACAGGTGTGTGTGGCCGAGGGGGAAGAGTGGCAATTGGGTGACGTCAGACCCACCAATCTGATTGTATTGTATGTATTGTATGTCTTTATTTATATAGCGCCATTAATGTACATAGCGCTTCACAGTAGTAATACATGTGGTAATCGAATAAATAACAGATAATATAAATAACAGATTATGGGAATAAGTGCTTTAGACACACATAACATTAAGGAAGAGGAGTCCCTGCCCCGAGGAGCTTACAATCTAATTGGTAGGTAGGGAGAACGTACAGAGACAGGAGGAGGGAGTTCTGGTAAGTGCGTCTGCAGGGGGCCAAGCTTTATGTATCATGTGTTCAGAATGTTCACAGTGCTATTCATATGCTTCTTTAAGCAAGTATGTCTTAAGGTGGGTAGAGAGGGTGCTAGTCGGGTACTGAGGGGAAGGGCATTCCAGAGGTGTGGGGCAGTCAGTGAAAAAGGTTTAAGGCGGGAGAGGGCTTTAGATAAAAAGGGGGTAGAAAGAAGACATCCTTTGGTTTAACTACGCTCACATGTGCTAATTAAGTTTGTTGTACCAACCAGGTGACTTTCTACATGTATATAAGTAAACTTACAACAGCCATTGCTGCTAGCAGCCTTTGCTCTTAAGCAGAAATGCTTTTAAGTAGAAATCTTTCAAGTAGTGGAAGTTTAAAAAAGGAAGTTCAAAAAGAAGTGGAAAAAGTGGACACACTCTACTGCTTCTGATTCCTGCATTTGAACTACGCTGGAAAGGAGGTTATCATCCCACTCTGCACATCTCAACACATTACTATTGCTGTGATGCCACCTTTACTTTTTATATTTACTGTAACCTCACTTATTCTCAAATTATGCACTTCCTTCCACCAGCCTCATCATGTCTCTAACTCTATTCATATTTCGCCATCTCTCCTTACTTCACCACTTCTCAGTTCACATGAACTCCTCTCTTACCTGCGCCCTCTGTCACCACACAGCTATACCTCCTGCACTAAAACACACCCCTACAAATCATCCTCACACATTCTCTTTCTGTCCATGCTTCTCCTCCTTGCTTCTGGGGATATCTCTCCCAATCCTGGTCCCTGCCTTATTTCTACTTGCTCTCGTCCTCGCCTTCCACATGCAACTTCTACTCCTTCTGGTGTAAACCCCTCCAACCTCATACCGATCCCCTGCCACCCTCCCTCCTCTCTCCCTTTCTCCTGTGCACTTTGGAATGCTCGCTCCCTCTCTAACAAGTTCCTCTCTGTGCATGACTTCTTTCTCTCTCACTCCCTGCTTCTCTTTGCTATAACTGAGACCTGGCTCACTCAGTCTGACTCTGCTCTGGAAGCTGCCCTCTCCTACGGTGGCCTTTCCTTCTTCCACACTCCACGCCCTGGTGGCAGGGGTGGAGGCGTGGGGCTCCTGCTCTCCTCTCTCTGCCGTTACAGAACAGTTTCTATTCCCCCCTCTCTTGCTTTTCCCTCCTTCGAGGCTCACACAGTCCAGATCTTCTCTCCTCTCCCGGTCCATGTGGCGGTCATCTATCGCCCACCTTCCTCTACTCATCCCCCTTCTGCCTTTCTCTCTCACTTTGAATCCTGGCTCTCTTTCTTTCTCTCCTCAGACTCCCCTGTTCTTCTCCTTGGGGACTTCAATTGCCACATTGATGACCCCTCTCTCCCCTGGGCTTCCCGCTTTCTTTCTCTAACCTCTTCTTTTGGCCTTCAACAGTGGACTGCAGCCAGCACCCACAAGGATGGCCACTACTTAGACCTGGTTTTCACTAAAAACTTCTCTCTCTCCGACTTCTCCATTTCCCCTTTTCCTCTCTCTGACCATCACCTCATCTCATTTTCTCTCTCTCGCTTCTCTCCATCTCCATCTCCATCTCGCCCTCGTTTTTGCAGAAACCTGCACTCTATTAACCTACCAGCTCTTGATTCCACTTTACGCTCCTCCCTCTCCTCTCTCAGTTCCGCTTCAGACCCTGACAACCTGGTCAGGAACTACAACTCTGCCTTATCTTCCTCTCTTGATCTTCATGCCCCACTTTCTCTCTGCCGTCCTCGCCCTTCTAACCCCAGACCCTGGCTAAACTCCCACACACGCATGCTGCGTTCCTCCACTCGTTCCTCTGAACGCCTCTGGAGGAAATCTCATACGCTCGCAGACTTCATTCACTACAAATTTATGCTATCCTGTTTCAACTCTGCCCTCTTTCAGGCTAAACAAACCTACTTTTCATCACTAATCAACACACACAAGTCTAACCCACGCCGTCTCTTTTCTGTCTTTGACTCTCTACTCAGACCACCCTCAGCTGCCTCCTCTTCTTCATCCATCTCACCTCAGGACTTTGCTGACTTTTTTAAGAAAAAGGTGGAGTCCATACGGCAGAACATCCCATCTGTTGCCTCCTCCCATCCCACAATGCTTCCCAACTCTCCTCCTGTCTTTCTTGACTCTTTTTCTGCTATCTCGGAGGAGGATGTATCACTGCTGATCTCCTCTTCGCCCTCTACCACTTGCCCACTTGACCCCATTCCCTCCCATCTCCTAAAACCTCTTGCTCCTTCTATAATCCCTATGCTCACACAGATCTTTAACTCTTCCCTCTTCTCTGGTACCTTTCCTTCATCCTTCAAGCATGCAACCGTTATACCATTACTCAAAAACAGCAAGCTTGACCCTACCTGTCCTTCTAACTATCGACCTGTCTCCCTCCTGCCTTTTGCCTCCAAACTCCTTGAACGTCTTGTATTCTCTCGATTGCTACACTTTCTCAACACCTATTCTGTACTAGACCCTCTACAATCTGGCTTCCGCACTGCTCACTCTACTGAAACAGCCCTCACTAAAATAACTGACGACCTCCACGCTGCCAAAGACAGAGGTCATTACACTCTGCTCATATTACTCGACCTCTCTGCAGCATTCGACACCGTGGACCACCCTCTTCTCCTTCACATTCTCCATACTCTTGGTATTCGGAACAAAGCTTTATCCTGGATCTCCTCTTACCTCTCCCATCGTACCTTCAGTGTCTCTTTTGCTAACACCTCCTCCTCCTCTATTGATCTCTCTGTGGGGGTACCCCAGGGCTCTGTCCTGGGACCCCTTCTCTTTTCTCTCTACACACTCTCTCTAGGTGACCTAATCACATCTTTTGGGTTTAAATATCACCTCTATGCTGACGACACACAAATTTACCTTTCAACCCCTGACCTTACACCTGCTATACAGACCAAAGTTTCTGAATGCCTCTCTGGAATATCATCCTGGATGGCCATCCGCCGACTGAAACTTAACATGGCAAAAACAGAGCTCCTTATACTACCTCCCAAACCTGGCCCTACTACATCCTTCCACATTGCTATTGGAAATACGATCATTCACCCAGTAGCCCAAGCACGCTGCCTAGGGGTCACACTTGATTCCTCTCTCTCATTCTCCTCTCATATTCAAAACGTTTCTAAAACTTGTCGCTTTTTCCTCCGCAATATCACAAAGATACGCCCTTTCCTCTGTTACTCAACTGCTAAAACTCTGACTCAGGCCCTCATTCTCTCACGTCTCGATTACTGCAACCTCCTGCTGTCCGGCCTTCCTACCTCTCACCTGTCTCCCCTACAATCTATCCTAAACACTGCTGCCAGAATCACTCTACTCTTTCCTAAATCTGTCTCAGCGTCTCCCCTGCTGAAATCCCTCTCCTGGCTTCCGATTAAATCGCGTATCTCACACTCAATTCTACTGCTCACTTTTAAAGCTTTACATTCTTCTGCCCCTCATTACATCTCAGCCCTAATTTCTCGCTATGCACCATCACGACTCTTGCGTTCTTCTCAAGGATGTCTTCTTTCTACCCCCTTTGTATCTAAAGCTCTCTCCCGCCTTAAACCTTTCTCACTTTCTGCCCCACACCTCTGGAATGCTCTTCCCCTCAATACCCGACTAGCCCCCTCGCTATCCACCTTTAAGACCCACCTTAAGACACATCTGCTTAAAGAAGCATATGAGTAGCACTGGATAATCATGGACACATGACACAAAGCTTGGCCTCCTGCAGACGCACTTACTAGTATTTCCTCCTACTGTCTCTGTACGTTCTCCCTACCTACCAATTAGATTGTAAGCTCCTCGGAGCAGGGACTCCTTCCTTAATGTTACTTTTACAGTATGTCTGAAGCACTTATTCCCATGATGTGTTATTTATATTTGTTATTTGTTATTTATATGACATGTATTACTACTGTGAAGCGCTATGTACATTTTATGGCGCTATACAAATAAAGACATACATACATACATACATCCTTGAGCAGAACGCAAGAGTCGGGATGGTGCATAGCGAGAAATTAGGGCTGAGATGTAAGGAGGGGCAGAAGAGTGTAAAGCTTTAAAAGTGAGGAGAAGAATGGAGTGTGAGATGCGGGATTTGATTGGAAGTCAGGAGAGGGATTTCAGGAGGGGAGATGCTGAGACAGATCTAGGAAAGAGTAGAGTGATTCTGGCAGCAGCATTTAGGATAGATTGTAGGGGAGACAGGTGAGAGGCAGGAAGGCCGGACAGCAGGAGGTTACAGTAATCAAGAAGGGAGAGAATGAGGGCCTGAGTCAGAGTTTTAGCAGTCGAGCAACAGAGGAAAGGGCGTATCTTTGTTATATTGCGGAGGAAAAAGCAACAAGTTTTAGAAATGTTTTGAATGTGAGGGGCGAATGTGAGAGAGGAGTCGAGTGTGACCCCTAGGCAGCGTGCTTGGGCTACTGGGTGGATGATCGTAGTTCCAACAGTAATGTGGAAGGAGGTAGTAGGGCCAGGTTTGGGAGGAAGTATGAGGAGCTCTGTTTTAGCCATGTTGAGTTTAAGGCGACGGTGGGCCATCCAGGATGATATAGCAGAGAGACATTCAGAAACGTTGGTCTGTATAGCAGGTGTAAGGTCAGGTGTTGAAAAGTATATTTGTGTGTCGTCAGCATAGAGGTGATATTTAAACCCAAAAGATGTTATTAGGTCACCTAGAGAGAGTGTGTACAGAGAAAAGAGAAGAGGTCCCAGGACAGAGCCCTGGGGTACCCCCACAGAGAGATCAATAGAGGAGGAGGAGGTGTTAGCAGAAGAGACACTGAAAGTATGATGGGAGAGGTAGGATGAGATCCAGGATAGAGCTTTGTTCCGAATACCAAGAGTATGGAGAATGTGAAGGAGAAGAGGGTGGTCCACGGTGTCAAATGCTGCAGAGAGGTCGAGTAATATGAGCAGAGTGTAATGACCTCTGTCTTTGGCAGCATGGAGGTCGTCAGTTATTTTAGTGAGGGCTGTTTCCGTGGAGTGAGCAGTGCGGAAGCCAGATTGTAGAGGGTCTAGGAGAGAATAGGTGTTGAGAAAATGGAGCAAGCGAGAGATTACAAGACGTTCAAGGAGTTTAGAGGCAAAAGGCAGGAGGGAGACAGGTCGATAGTTAGAAAGACAGGTAGGGTCAAGCTTGACCAGAGGCTGAGGACCAATCAGATTCACCGCAGATAGCACTAACCTTTCGATTTTATATATTAAGATAAGATAAGAGATAAGATATATATGTGTGTATATATATATAACCCACTCATGCATATAGGGAAAAAAAAACCAATACATATAAAACCCCCTATACATATTTAAAAAAATCCAAATAAATATATATTTTTAAAAACAATGAATACAAACGCCCTTCCCAAAGTATGTAACCACCCATTTATGTTGGAAGCTCGGCGTGGGACAGAGAAGGAAGAGGTCTGAGCTGAGGGAGAGCCGGGGCCCGGTCGCGAGAGGACTCTGTCATTTTTGACTGGCATACCAGTCAGTACGGTCAGCTGTAGATAAATATAGTTGTGAGTCATCAGCATAGAGATGATAGCTGAATCAAAAAGAGTCAATGAGGTCACCCAGCAAAAGTCTAAATAGAGAGAAAAGAGTGAGGGGCCTACAACCGAGCCTTGAGGTACACCTACAGGATTCCATGGAGGTCGAGGAGGAGTTGGCATAACAGATACTGACGGAACACTGATAGAGGTAGGAGGAGAACTAGGAGAGGGCATCACCAAGGATGCTAAGAGAGTGAAGAATATGTAGGAGAAAACAGGATGGGTCTAGAAGAATCAGAATGGAGTAGTTTCCTTGACCTTGACAATATGGAGGTCATTAGCTGCCTTGATGAGTGCGGTTTCTGTTGAGTATGCTGTGCCAAGGCCTGATGGGAGAGGATCAAGTAGATTATGGGAGTTGAGAAAGGGAAGTATATTTAAAGAAACAATTTGTCCAGAAGTTTTGAAGCGAAATGCACTGGAAGATGGCGCTTGTTAGAAGGGGAAGTAGGGTGTTATTCTGAAGAATAGATCAAACAATAGTTTACTTAAAAAGAGATGGAAAATACCAAACAAAGAAGAGTTAAAGATATAAGTGAAGATGGGAACCATGGTAGAGTTCTGGCATACATGAGGAGCCTACAGGTTAAGTGAGGAGACAAGGACAGTGTTGTAAGTTGTGACAAGGCTGTTTTGATCATTGGAGGGTGGTAGTAACGAACGCTTAGATTTTAGGATGGATTCCAAGACTGAAGGTCAATGGAACACAGGTTGCGAGTATAAGGAGGTTGTGTGTGAGGAGTGTGGGAGAGGGAAAATGAGATGATGTTATGGTCAGAGTGGAAAAGGAGAGATTGAGAAATCAGATAAGGAACCGTTTTTCATAAAGATTAGGTCAAAGAAGTATGTATGTATAATTTTATTTATATTGCACCAACAATGTACGCCGCACTTTACACAAAAAGAATACAAGGTAAATAAATTACCAACAATGGGGATAGGTGGAACAGGTTAATGACAACATAAGACAAAGGGAGACCCTGTCTCAAAGAGCTTACAAACAAGAGCTATGTTGTGAGGCTTACAGACAAAAAAGGAATAAAAGTGCACTATTAAAAGTGCAGTCAAGGGAGGTCAACTGCATCTGGAATTCGAAGTAGAGACATAGAAAAAATAACGAGATGGTCCTTTTAAAAGGTAGATTTTCAGCTGGGATTTGAATGTGGTGTAGCCAGGTCTCCCCAGCCTGTCAGCACCCCCCTCACCTTGCTGACGATTGCGGGGGCAGCCGAGTCAAATGGCGGCACCGCACGGCGATCGCAGGGGTGAGGGCGGTCAGGCCCCGGCTCGGGGGTTGCCGGGGACGCGTGCAGTCGGTTGCCAAGGCCGCAAGCGCGTTACAGGGCTCCCGGTGCTCCCGGAGCCGGGCGGTGAGGGCACCGCCATGTTGCGCCGGTTCGAGCATGCGCAGTAAGTCCCCGGCGGCCCGACAGAGTCGCGCATGCGCAGAAGGATCTTCAGAGGTAGGGAGAAGTCGCGCGAGTGTAGGGAAAGGTCAGGAAAGGTTGCGGCAGTCCCAGATAGATCGCGCAAGCGCAGAAGAGTTCAACAAAAGCCTGCGAAGCCCTAGCCTACCAGGGAAGGCTCTGAGCAGGGACTACGAGTCCCATGAGCCTCTGTATGCCCCACGTGACCCCAGGGAGCCAATAGGGCTGGAAGATGACTTGGCAGAAGAGGGAGATACATTGTTTGGGCTTGCAGCTACGCAGTCAGTTGGAGCAGCGAAGCAGAAGGGGAAGGAAGGGTGCAGGGAGCGAGTAAAGCTCCTGCATCGCGTAAGGTCCCCCCTCTCCCAGGTAGGCCCCAACTCCCCACCAGGTTAGTGGGTAATTGATAGGGACGGCCCCAGTTAGGGACTCTGCCCTTAGAGTGAGTGCTGTCTTGTCAGAGTCACAGCTATCAGTGCTGTGAGGTCTGACAGGCAGGCACAGTGTTTGTGCAGCACGGTTGCTGCACGTACCAAGTAAGTGGCCATGCGTTACTGCAGGTACTAGTTGGTTAGAGTCAGGACCGGGAAGAGCTAGGGGGGCGAGATAGGCCAGTTAACCCCTTAGGTCTCAGGTAGATCCTCACTCGCCAGTTTGTAGTGCTACAGGGACAGGCCCTAGGTTAGGGACCGTGTCATGTAGTGCCAGTGTTAGATAGGGATCAGCGGATGCTGCAGTTCCAGTGAAGAGGTCTGGGTGCAAGTCAATCCCCAGAGATCAGAGACTATCTCCAGGGTGGGATCGCCCCTGGCGGACCTCAAGCAAGGACTCACCGGACCGGATCAGACGGGATCCAGAACGACTGATCCTTTGTGAAGTCCTTGCAGGTCCGAGTGCTGGAGCACTCGGCAGGTACTCTATAAGTGCACCAACAAAGATCATAACATTCTGTTAACACATAGTGGCAGCGCTGACCACGGGTCAAAGGGGGTTGGGCTGTGGGCACTGTGTTATACGGTGGTGATGTTCTGAGTATGATGTATTAGTTATCGTTTATTCATTCAGTAAATCTGTTATCCATAATACAGAAGCGTTCAACAAAAGCCCGTGAAGCCCTAGCCTACCAGGGAAGGCTCTGAGCAGGGACTACGAGTCCCATGAGCCTCTGTATGCCCCACGTGACCCCAGGGAGCCAGTAGGGCTGGAAGATGACTTGGCAGAAGAAGGAGATACATTGTTTGGGCTTGCAGCTACGCAGTCAGTTGGAGCAGCAAAGCAGAAGGGGAAGGAAGGGTGCAGGGAGCGAGTAAAGCTCCTGCATCGCGTAAGGTCCCCCCACTCCCAGGTAGGCCCCAACTCCCCACCAGGTTAGTGGGTAATTGATAGGGACGGCCCCAGTTAGGGACTCTGCCCTTAGAGTGAGTGCTGTCTTGTCAGAGTCACAGCTATCAGTGCTGTGAGATCTATGAAGAGGTCTGGGTGCAAGTCAATCCCCAGAGATCAGAGACTATCTCCAGGGTGGGATCGCCCCTGGCGGACCTCAAGCAAGGACTCACCGGACCGGATCAGACGGGATCCAGAACGACTGATCCTTTGTGAAGTCCTTGCAGGTCCGAGTGCTGGAGCACTCGGCAGGTACTCTATAAGTGCACCAACAAAGATCATAACATTCTGTTAACACATAGTGGCAGCGCTGACCACGGGACAAAGGGGGTTGGGCTGTGGGCACTGTGTTATACGGTGGTGATGTTCTGAGTATGATGTATTAGTTTTCGTTTATTCATTCAGTAAATCTGTTATCCATAATACTGGTGTATGTGGTTTCTGGGTGGGTTCCTATGTTAGGGTCATTCTACATTTCCATAGAATCCTACATAGGTGGAGGCGCTGAAACCGAGACCATTCCAGAGGATTCACCCCAGGCTCTCACTAGCGGAGGCTCAGGCCTCCTGTGAGCCTGCACACCTGGTAACACCGCATGTTCTACGCACCCACACTATATATGCGATTGAGTGGGGTGGAATACCCGTTACATTTGGAGGCGCTGCTGAGATACCACCTGGGGTGCCCTGTTCCATTTTTTTTCCAATTGTCCCGTTCCTATTTTTGTCACCATGTTTGTAAAGTCTGGACACGAGGTACTTGCCTGGGCTTTGAGGCGATATCTAGACCCTGTATAGGTAAATGGTGTTTATGGTGCATCACCATAGATAGCTCATTATTGTACTGATAATTCCTTATACCATAGTGGATCCAGGTTTAGGGACATAAAGTATAATCCATAACATCCCAGGGTGTGAAACCAGAGGCCTGGTGGTTCCCACGCGGGTACCCCAAAATAGGTCTCCTATTGATGGTGTACTACACCCTGGGGAAATATCTCAATCAGTCCAGCACTGGAGGGTAAAATAATAATGGGCCTAGGCCCTTTACCTCCCTTGGTGGTGTCCTTGATGCGTGGATCTGTTCCTGCGTGCAGTCCTCTCAGGGTAAACAAGCAGCAGAGGTGTAGAGGAGCACAGCAGCGTTTCTTGGCAGCATGCCAGTTGGTGGATCGCCAAAATGAGGGTAACTCCAAGCAGGGATTAGTATTAAAAGAATACTTTAATGGTCAGTGCAAAGCAAAACAATGGTAGGAGCGCACCTACGCGTTTCGTCCGTAAAGGACTTTCTCAAGGTGTAAAGAGAGGTTCATAGATGCATCCTTATATCCATAGACATTTTCGCGCCAAAATCGCGGCATTTGTGACATCATCTCCATGCGACTGGTAGTCTAGTCGCCGCTATGACGCGCGCTTAACTACATGCTCGCGCCCTTAATGGAGAAAGCGCACAAAGCGCCGTGATTGGCTGAAAAAGCCATAATATTGAATGTGAAAACTTTAATCAAAAAAATGTGACAAATACATATATTACACATAGAAAACTAATATAGACAAAACCAATGGATATAGGATTAAGACTATCCCCTTAGAAGAGAAGGATAACAGACAAAATCAATCAATAACCCATTCACAAATAAGATTAAAATTATTAAAAATATATACTGAATATAAGAGCCAAGTTAGGGGTAACTAAATCAGTGTCTGCAATGTTACATACAATACTAAATAATTAATGGTGAAGATTGACAAAGCTAATCCTTGGCAATATATAAAGTATATAGGTGAAAAATACTAAGGGAACTGGGAACCCTCATTCCCAATCTCAATGTATTGTTAGAGCTGGAGTCATACACTAGAGGTAGTAATGATAGACTAAATGTAACTTCTGTTTTGGTATGCAGCAGCACGTGCGCGCCAAATCAGGAGGGCGCACGTGCTGCTGACTGCCATCCTGCACAGAAAGATGTTGCAACAATCTGTCCGGGTTTGGCGCGAAAATCAGAGCCCCTCCCCTGTGATGTGAGTGACTCAGCGCAGAGCCAGAACCACTCCCTTGTAGAAAGTGCCCTTCCTTCAGATTCCACCAGGGGGAGCAAGCACTGTTATCTTCAACCATACGTTGATGCCGTAATAGACTCTTTGTTCTCTGAGGATGAGATGATGTATGGGGATGAGATAGACTGTCAGGGGATACACCCTAATGTGTATGTGCCCTGGCGAACGCCAGGAATGGAAGTTCTTGCACTAATGTGTCCCTGCTTGCAAGAAGCCTATGCCGAGGGAGCTACTTTGTCCCTGTTACCAATAGACTTCAAGATCACCGAGGTGGATGGGGAACCGTGTATACAGTGCTTTAGCCCCACCTGTGACTGTTCTAGAGGCGCACTGGCGTGGGAGCCCAAATGTGATTGCTGCGGTGCAATTTCCTTGATGCCTATTGTACCCCAGCCTACAGAGCCAGCTAAGGAGCCAAGTGAACCATTGGCGGAGAAGAGCGCGACCGCAGTGGAGGTATCGGAGCACGCCAGCTTCGTACCTATATCCACTGGCTGTATCGCAGAAGACCCCGGTGACTCCCGTGCGGAGGATACTATCGTGATATCCTCCGGGGAAGAGGTTGAAGTCCCATCGGTAGCGATGCGCCAACCGGCGAACCACCCCAGCAGTGATACAGAGGAGACAGAGGAATCACAGGGTAAGGTGTCTATACCCCCTTTTGCTTAACTTTTACTCGCAACTCGCTTTGGGAACTTAGAGGAATTTCTTTACCCGTCTTCCTTTGGAGATTCCAGCGACCAACCGCTCGTGGTGATGTGCCTGCCAGCGGACCACTCTAGTGAAATCATCGAACCAACTATCTCGGCGGATACAGAGCCTGCTGTGGGCCCGTGGGCCCTAGAGGAGGTGTATCCAGATGTTGTGGACCCTGCTGTGGGCCCGTGGGCCCTACAATGGTCAGTCCGGCCTACTACGATGGTACCATCGGTCCTAGGCTTGGGACCCATACCTAACGAAGACAAGGGTGAGTCAACAGCCCCAGGGGTGTTGGGGGTGAGCCTCCAGGTGACCGCGGAGCACGATAGTTCCTTAAGTCTGATCACCAGGGCGAAGGGCTCCCCTCTGCATTGCGTCCTAGCGGAGGTGTCCTCCTTAGAAGGTAGCTGTCCAGTGGTGCGAGTGGACCCGTACCTACCTGATCGTGTTCCAGATGAAGAGGAACCCATCGCAAGCCAGCGGAGTGGTGAGGAACCTCCTTACTTCGCCCCGGCTCCTGATCTGATTGTGAGCCCGTGCGCTCTGACAAAAGTGGTCCCAGGACTGGGATCCAACGATCCCGAGTTTCCAGCGAGTAAGTGGACTGCCCCAGAAGTGCCGGGGGCAGGTCCAAAGACAGCCAAGGTGGGAACTGACAGCGTCCCCGAGGACCTGTTGGCCACCGTGAATCACCGCAGTGGTAAGGTATCTACACTTTAACCCCTGCCAGGTGACACAGAGACTGTGAGGAAAGAGACATGGCCCCTTGCACACTTCCCAGTGGAAGCCTTGCCAGTATGTAGGGACAGAGACTGTGGAGAGAGATTCAGGGAAAGCTGCCTCCTTTAAGCCCAAAAAGGAGCGCTTCATTCACCACGTAGTGGACCGCGGGAAAGGTCCTGGCCTCCTGGCCTACCGCATCCATGCCGCGGATGGCCGGGTAAAGGCCTGGTTAAAAGACGTTGTACTATTCCTTCCACCAAGGAGAGGAAGTAGTACAGAACCGGTGACTGTTTCCCCAGAGCGTGCTCAAAAGGAGATTTTTCTGGGGGAGGCTCACGGATGCAAAAGTGAGGTACCCCCACCTGATCAGTTAGGGGCACCCAACAAATGGTCTCAGCAGGCAGCTGGCGCTCAGCTGGCCTCGGGTATTACTGTGTGTGATATGCCATGTACCCTGATGTTTAAAGACCATGTGATGAGTTGTATTTTCTATGCTCTGCATTTTGATTATATAACTATTATGTCGATTGATGTCGTTCCCCAAGCGGGGACGTTGGATTTTCCACCAGGGGGAGAGTGTAGCCATGTCTCCCCAGCCTGTCAGCACCCCCCTCACCTTGCTGACGATCGCGGGTGCAGCCGAGTAAAATGGCGGCACCGCGCGGCAATCGCAGGGGTGAGGGCGGTCAGGCCCCGGCTCGGGGGTTGCCGGGGACGCGTGCGGTCGGTTGCCAAGGCCGCACGCACGTTACAGGGCTCCCGGTGCTCCCGGAGCCGGGCGGTGAGGGCACCGCCATGTTGCGCCGGTTCGTGCATGCGCAGTAAGCCCCCGGCGGCCCGACAGAGTCGTGCATGTGCAGAAGGATCTTCAGAGGTAGGGAGAAGTCGCGCGAGTGTAGGGAAAGGTCAGGAAAGGTTGCGGCAGTCCCAGATAGATCGCGCAAGCGCAGAAGAGTTCAACAAAAGCCTGCGAAGCCCTAGCCTACCAGGGAAGGCTCTGAGCAGGGACTAAGAGTCCCATGAGCCTCTGTATGCCCCACGTGACCCCAGGGAGCCAGTAGGGCTGGAAGATGACTTGGCAGAAGAAGGAGATACATTGTTTGGGCTTGCAGCTACGCAGTCAGTTGGAGCAGCGAAGCAGAAGGGGAAGGAAGGGTGCAGGGAGCGAGTAAAGCTCCTGCATCGCGTAAGGTCCCCCCACTCCCAGGTAGGCCCCAACTCCCCACCAGGTTAGTGGGTAATTGATAGGGACGGCCCCAGTTAGGGACTCTGCCCTTAGAGTGAGTGCTGTCTTGTCAGAGTCACAGCTATCAGTGCTGTGAGATCTGTGAAGAGGTCTGGGTGCAAGTCAATCCCCAGAGATCAGAGACTATCTCCAGGGTGGGATCGCCCCTGGCGGACCTCAAGCAAGGACTCACCGGACCGGATCAGACGGGATCCAGAACGACTGATCCTTTGTGAAGTCCTTGCAGGTCCGAGTGCTGGAGCACTCGGCAGGTACTCTATAAGTGCACCAACAAAGATCATAACATTCTGTTAACACATAGTGGCAGAGCTGACCACGGGTCAAAGGGGGTTGGGCTGTGGGCACTGTGTTATACGGTGGTGATGTTCTGAGTATGATGTATTAGTTATCGTTTATTCATTCAGTAAATCTGTTATCCATAATACTAGTGTATGTGGTTTCTGGGTGGGTTCCTATGTTAGGGTCATTCTACATTTCCATAGAATCCTACATAGGTGGAGGCGCTGAAACCGAGACTGTTCCAGAGGATTCACCCCAGGCTCTCACTAGCGGAGGCTCAGGCCTCCTGTGAGCCTGCAGGTATATGCACCACACCTGGTAACACCGCATGTTCTACGCACCCACACTATATATGCGATTGGGTGGGGTGGAATACCCGTTACAGTGGAAAGGGAAGGTGCTTGACGATTGAGTGGAAGAGTATTCCATAGGTATGAAGAGATTGATGAAAAAGGTTTAAGATGGGTGAGGGCTCTAGAGTTAAAAGGTGTAAAGACGAGACATCCTTGGGTTGAGCATAAGAGATGTGTAGGGGTGTAACGAGAAATCAGAGTTGAGATATATGGAGGTGCAGATGATTGTAGAGCCTTAAAAGAAATAAGTAGATTTTTGTAGTATATACAGAAATTAATAGGAAGCCAGCAGAGAGCGTTCAGGAGGTCAGAAGTGTCTGTCCTTGTGGGTGCTGGAAGCAGTCCATTTGTGGACACAATGGAGAAAGTGATCGAGAGAAGGCGAGATTCCCAGGAATGAGAGGGGACATCAACGTGGTAGTTAAAGTTCCGTAAGAGGAGAGTGGGTGAGTCAAAAAAAAAAAAAAAAGGAAGAAGGATAACCAGGATTCAAAGTCTGAAAGGAAATTTGAGTGTGAGGGTGTACAGTTGGGTGACATATTGATGAAAGCAATACACAGAGAAAGTGGAGTGAAAAGGTGAATAGTATGAAATAAAGAATCCTATAAGCACTATTCATGTAGCTACCATGTACGGTACCATAAAGCACATTTATACTCAATAAGTAAAACTATCATGTGTAAAGGTATTTAGTAGCCCACTGTTCTGCATTAGTTTTGGTTAGATGAGTACTTTCATATGAAATCATATTCAATCTTTCATAACTTTTGACATGATGGGATTTACTTCAAACGTGGCAGCTTTAATACACAAATGAGAGATTTAAAAATAGCATTCCCGTAACAGATTTTTTTTTTAAGGTCGAAAGTACCCATTGCTCTGCATATTTAGAAAATTTGTTATAGGTTTTAAGTCCATAGTAGATTTATAATATGTGCTATGTAGCAGGCTATGTATGTATGTATATCTTGTACATAGTGCTTCACAGAAGTAATATACATGACATAATAATATAACACATAGTGGGAATAAGCGTTTCAGAGATAAAAGTAACATTATGAAAAGGGCGTCCCTGCCCCGAAGAGGTTACAATTTAAATCCCTTTTAATGCTGTGTTGTGAGATTCTGTCATTAAATTCAGTGGAAACTATGATGTTCTGTATATGTTGGGCCGCCGACAGAGGTGGAGAGCTGGGATAAGTGTCCCGGGCCTGGTAGCTCTGGGTGGGCCCAGCCAGCCACAGGTTGTCCACATTTCCAGCATCAGGCCTCCATGTGCCACAGGGCCCAGCTCTCCTCAGCTGCAGGGCCCTCTGTAGCAAACTCCCTGCCCTCTCCGGTTCAACTGGCCATCACTGAAAGTTGGGCCCTCCCAGAAGTCAGACCCAAATTCCACATCCAGCCAACTCCCCTCCACCATGGGGTCCTTCATCAGTGGAAGCCTGCCCCCTGTAAAATTATTAGGGGTGGGGGCTGAGAATGAGGGAGTGCTGAGAGTGAGTGAAGGGTGAGTGAGAGGAGGGCTGAGTAAATTAGATGGGGTTGAGTGAGAGGGAGGGGGTGAGAGAGAGGGAGGGCTGATTGAGAGGGTAGGTTGAGTGAGAGGGGGTGAGTGAGGACAGAGTGAGAGGGATGGCGGAGTGAGTGAAGGGGTGATTGAGGAGGAGAGGGGAAAACGAGAAAGAGAGGGGGGCCTCGCAAGTTTGCCCACATGGAGACTGTGATCCTGGGCTCTGGGAAATCTGTCGGTGACCCTGTCCACATCCTCGGTTATTTTGCAAAACTTAGGAAAACAGAAGCAGTAGATTTGTAGAAGGAACATGAAATACATGAGAGAGACCAAACTTCTAACATTTGTTTTGCTCTAATATAGCTGAACAGTTTAAGCTCATACAGTAGCTTGTGTTGCAGGGTCAATGCAACAAAATGTGGGTTTCTGAATTGGCTTGTTTATTTAGCCTCAAAAATAATACAGCTTCTTTAAAGCAAACATAAACAAAATAGAAAGATTAGTCCTGAGCAGGGCTTTTCCCTTTTCCCAACAAGGGCTGTTGTTTTCCTCTTGCACCGGGTGGATGAACAGAGACCTCTGCATCTTCAAGGGTTTCAGCAAGTTCACATGGTAAATTTGTTTACCCCCCCTGGACCCTGGTTGAGAGATCTCGTAATCTTGAATTTTAACCTGGTCACTGCTGCACTGCAGACCTGCACATAGGTCTGCCAGGTATAGGGCTGTTGTTTTATATTCACCCTGTTACAGCTTGTATTAAGCATTACTGTATGTAACACCCCTATCCCACCCGGCTGCCAGAAATAGGGTGTACATGAATAACCGTATCTCTGATGTTATTGACAGGGTTTAGACCTGCTCTACAAGAGGTTAGCTCAGTGGTTTTACCTTGAATCTCAGGGTCTTCTTCTCGTGGGTCCAGGCCTGGGCTGTAGTGAAGTGGATCTAGGCAGGAACATTTTGAAAGGGGCGCCAGGAACTTTTAAATAGTGATGGTCTTTATTGTGGTCCAGCAATAGGGCATTCCGCCGTATAACAGCAATACAGCAGTAATCAGGACAGGTTTTTAGTGAACAGTAGCATTGCCCCCTCCAGACAGGAGTTCCATGAAGCCAATGTAGAATTAAGACCTCACGCCTTTCATTGAACGTCGGGTCTGGATTCACCATCCCACTCGCAAGAGTAGACTCTCTTGGTCCCCAATTCAAGTACCCTACATTTCAGTAAATCCATGTCTGTTACAACAAGAAAGGCCAGCACTCTAATTTCTTCCTGCCTTGAAGTATCTGTCTGCTGTGGGTGTATTCCCTGGGGTCCCTCTATCATAGAAGGATCTCCTATGCAGGAAACTCCTATGGGGTCCCTCTTCCCCTGGATGGACAAGCTGGAACCTGGACTGGACTCTCCCCAGGGGTCTAGCCCCCTGGGTAGAAATAAGACTCATCCCCTTGGGTAGGACAGGACTGAAGAGAACACCATAATTTAGATGGATCTCTATTTTTAAACAGGAGGATTGGCTATGAGTCTGCCCCCAGTATCTGGGCAGATCTTGCTGTAGCAAGGCCCTCATCCTGTCAGGTGATTGCTCCCAGACAGACATGTGCCTGAAGTGGCAACATAAAAGTAACAGAGGGGAAACTATTTCCCCTGCTTAGCCTAGTGACTAGTTAACCCTGGCACTGCCTGCAGCTTTACCAGGGCTGACATGGGGGAGAAGGGTAAAGAATCTAGCAGGGTGCTACATGTATATAACAGGACCTGTGCTCTTTTTGCAAAGTGCAATCTACCCCAGTTACACCGCATAAAATATAATGGATTCATTTTTAAGCGTTAGCAGGGCCGCCGACAGATTTCCTCAGGTCCGGTACTAGAGTTTCAACAGCGCCCCCCCCTCGTGTGAGCGGTCTTGCAAGCCCCCAATTTGACACCTCCTCGCGAGCCACCTCTATTTCCTCACCTCTTCCCATGTATTTTCCCCCATCTCACTCTTACCCCTGTCCCTTCCCTCTCTTACACCCCCTCTCTACCCTTACTCTCCCCCTCCATCAATTACCCTCTCTCACTCAATTCCCCTCCACACACTTATTCCCTCCCCCCAGGCCACACAATATCCCCCCCCCCCACAATAATTACCACACCCCTCAAATACATACTTGCAACAACAAAAAACACCCAAATACATACAACCTCCTCCCAGTCCCCAAAATTATATTTTTTAAACACCCATCAAATACATACAGCCCTCATCCCCAAATACATACAACCCCCCACCCTCAAATACATACAAAATACACTCCGACCCCCCAAATACATACAAAAAACTCCCACCCCCCAAATACATACAAAAAACTGCCACCCCCTAAATATATACAAAAAATAACCCCCACCCTCCAAATACATGCAAAAAACACCCCACCCACCAATACATACAAACAAAAAAACACCCTCCAAACAGTGGTGGGATTCAGCCGGTTCACACCGGTTCATGCGAACCTGTTTCTAAAATTTCACAAGTTCGCTGAACCGGTGCTTAATTCTCTCACCTGTGCGGGCGGGGGCGGCATCTTCCGGCATCTTTCCCCTGCATCTCTTCTCAATATGGCCGCGCTGCATCAAATGGTGCTGCGTTGCTATGACAATGGGGACGCCATGTGACGTAACTGCATCACGTTGCGCCCGTTGCTATGACAATTGGATGCTACGTGATGTCACGACGTTATGCTGCATCATGTTGTCATGGCAATGCAGCACCATGTGACGTCGCACGGCCATATTGAGAAGATTTGCAGGGGAAAGATGCCGGAGCATGCTGGGAGAGGCCGCCCGCCACCCCACTTGGTACTTTGAGTTCAGGGGGATATTTGTGGGGAGCCTTGAGGGGGAGATGGGAGGTTGGATCTGGGGGAGCTGTGAGGGGAAGATCTGGGGGTACTGTGAGGGGAAGTTAAGGGGGAGCTTAGGGGAAGATCTGGGGGTGCTGTGAGGGGAAGATCTGGGGGTGCTGTGAGGGGAAGATGTGAGGGGAAGATCTGGGTAGCTGTGAGGGGAAGATCTGGGGGTGCTGTGAGGGGAAGATCTGGGGGAGATGTGAGGGGAAGATCTGGGGGAGATGTGAGGGGAAGATCTGGGGGAGATGTGACGGGGCAGAAGGTGCTATAGAGCACAGATTGTGTGAAAAATGGCAGTATTTACGGATCATTGGTCCTCAACTATAAGGCTGTTATTTACGTTCCAGGGTCGCAATTATTGCTTGTGCTTTTCCACAGATGATTATTGTCCAAAACAAACAAATGTGTCGAGAGAGAACCTGTTGCTAAAATTGCTGAATCCCACTACAGCCCCCAAATACATTCAAACTACTCCACCCACCAAATACATACAAACAACCCACACCCACATACATACAAAACAAACCCCAAACCCCAAATACATTCCAAAAAATCCCACCCCCAAATAGATTTAAAAAAATAACTATCACCAAATACATACAATTAATACCCCCACCCCCCAAATGCATTAGAAAAAACCCCACCCCCCAAATACATACAAAATCCCTCCACCTCCCAAATACATAAACCCCCCCACCCACCAAATACATACAAAAAACCCACCCCCCAAATACATACAAAAAAAACCCACCCGCCAAATACATGCTGAAGGAAAACCGTATTCCTTCACCTATGCTTCAGAACTGAGAGGAGCCTTTCCTCTGCCAAGAAAACTGAAGCCTTGTGACTGGATACACCATCTGCACCATTTTGCAGCAGACTTCCCCGGGAAGCTTTCACGCGCTGCCATTGTTATCTTCGATCTTTGATGCACTTTCAGGCCTGGTAGACGAACGAAATGAAATGTAACACAAGCCAGGTTTCAAATCCTTTGTCTCAATTTATTACTCATAGGGTAATGACTTTTATACAGAAAAAAAGAAGATATTGGTTAGAGGCGTAACATAGGCGTAACATAGGCGTAACATGGGCGTATCCTAGGTGTGTCTTGGGCATAGCTTTGATTAGAGGCGTGATTTAGGGGCAGGACATATTAGTGGCATGATTTTTGGGATGTGTCTTTCCCAATACAAGCAATGTCTGAATACATACCTTATTCATTGTCTGTTATCAAAAGAGACCTTGAATCTTTAGCAACTAATTATACTATTTTGCTTCTTGCAGAGAACCATTCTATTATATTCTAACTAGAACAGTATGAGACTGTTCATACAAAAAGTATCTTAGCAATATCCTGAGCAGGAAGAAAGGAAATGCAATTTGGCAAAAACTGAGTGCATTTAGGAATTATATTTCAGCAAAAGGCTGACTACAGAATCTTAACTAGTTATGATCAGACAAAATGAAAGCTTAACATGAGTGCAGATTATGGCCTGACATACTGGTCCTAACACATGCAAAATCCCTCCACACCCAAAATACATACAAAAACCCACCCCCCAAATACATACAAAAAAACCCATCCATCAAATACATACAAAAAAACCCAGCCTTAAAATACATACAACCCCCCACCCCCAAATACATACATACCCTAACCCCCACCCCTCCCCCCCTCCAAATACTGTACATACGAAAAAATACCACCAAATACATATAACTCCCCTCATCCCCCAAATACATACAAAAAAACCCACCCCCCAAATACATACAAAACACACACTTACCTTGGGGATGGTCTCAGGCCTCTGGTGCCCCAGCTCTTCTTTTGGACTCCTGTCGGGCATCTCTGTCTCCCATGCTGTTTGGGCCTGCCTCTTTCCCTCCCTCTCCCACTCTGGGCCTCTCTCTCATGCTGGAGACCCTGTGCAGGACACTGAGGGAGGCCCGCAGCAGGGGAGAGCTGGGGCCCAGCGGCAATGAGAGAACCGGCAGCCGAGCAAAGAAGTTGGGCCTGACCTTTGGTTGGGCCCAACTTCCAGCACCGACTGGCCGAGCTCCCCGCAGCCACCCGGCCCAGGATAGTTGTCCCGGCTCTCCCCCCCCCCCACCAAGAGAAAGGCATGCCCTTTTCATTCAATTTCTTTTTGCCCTTGTTCTGCAAACACTTGCTTACAGTGCCATGCTGACACTAGTAGGGTTGCCAGGTGTCCAGTATTGAACCGGACTGTCCTTTATTTGGACACACTGTCCAGTAAAAAATGAGAGGTAATATTGGACATGTATATGTCGGTACAGAATGGAAAGCAAATAGGTAGCGCTATATCCCAATAGGCAGGCAGCCTGAGATATAATCCTGACCCCCAGTCAGGTGATGAGTATGGCAACAAATTATATCTATGGCGCTCTGCACTAGTGATATACCATATATATGATAAAAAATCAAATACATTTATACAACCAGTATCGTGGATATTCTCCCTTTGGTATTGATGCTCCACACGTGGTGGGTACACATGTAAGGAAAGAAAATCAAAACATAGTGTAATATTGTTAAACACACATATAAACATGCAACATGAGACAGACGCTGAGAACAACAGGTGACAAATTACAAACACATTTAATAAGGTATATGATTAAAAATACATAAAAATACATAAAAACATATATAAGGATCTGGTAGGACACTCCTACCAGATCCTTATATATGTTTTTATGTATTTTTATGTATTTTTAATCATATACCTTATTAAATGTGTTTGTAATTTGTCACCTGTTGTTCTCAGCGTCTGTCTCATGTTGCATGTTTATATGTGTGTTTAACAATATTACACTATGTTTTGATTTTCTTTCCTTACATGTGTACCCACAACGTGTGGAGCATCAATACCAAAGGGAGAATATCCACGATACTGGTTGTATAAATTTATTTGATTTTTTATCATATATATGGTATATCACTAGTGCAGAGCGCCATAGATATAATTTGTTGCCATGTATATGTCGGTATTACCTCTCTGGACATAGTGAAAACCTCTCTGGACATAGTGAAACTACCGGCTTTGGGGGCCGCGGGACATAGCGAAACCTGACAGGCTTTGGGGGCCGTGCGATTTCCCTGAGCAAGACTGTTGCTAGGGGGCTGGGCAACTTCCTCCATCCTTATTGACTGCATTACCCAGCAGCAGCCAGGAGGAGGTGTCAGGAGCCTGGGGGTGGGGGCAAGGAGAGGATGAAGCAGCATGGAGAGGATTGTGTGTGTGTTTGTGTGTGTGTGTGTCTCGCGCCCGTCGCACCTTTCACCATTATGGCCAGTATTTTTGGAGAAGCCACCTGGAAACCCTAACTGACAGCATGTTAACCCCTCTAGTGCTAATGCTGCTCAAGGCCTTGCAGAAATCACTACTAAGGAAGAGGTGACAAATAATGAACTGTTTTCCTTGCATTAATTAGCCTCCAGCTCCTACCAGTTTTGTTTTCGCTTAAAAAACAATAATGCTTTCTCCAAGATAATTACCTTGTAATTTATTTACAAATCACTTCCTGATTTGCTGTGCAGGGTGAAGATAAACCACTTTAATTTGTATAATTTGCATAGAATTAAAAAGCCTCTAGCTTTGCTTTACATTGCTTTTCACATTAGTGTCATGCAAAATCATATGTTAATGAGCAATTTTTTTTTTTGTATAACTGTAATTTTATTAGGTGTTCCGGTGCATACATAATAACACAATCCATTCGCTTTTATAACTTCACCATTTCCTTATTTCCAATACACTGAACATGACTCACGTGACAGACTTAACAGACAAACAGACGTGACATCAGGGTGACGGAGTGAGGGGAGCGGGGGCAGGGTGGTCCAGGACATGTTCGTGTTGACTGATGGGCAGGTGCGGCTCTCTTCATCTACCTCTCTACCGGTAAATTGCTTATACTAGATTGCCGGGTCTACGGCTCAGCCGCTAGGAGTGGCCCTTCCTTGATGAGCTCCCATAAACCTCCAGGTCTCCTTGTCGCTATGTGGTCAAGGATCCGTTTGATCAATGGAGAACGCATTTGTAATTATCATTGCAAAATTGTGGTAACATCCACCCCCGGGATGTCTGTCTCGGCCAACCAAGGCGACCAGACTTTTAGAAAATTTGAGCCGGAGTCATTGACCAGACTCGTCAATTGTTCCATCTGGCACACAAATCAAATTCTGTTCCTGATTTTGGGTAGAATTGGTACATCTGGTTGCTTCCACAATGCTGCGATCTCACATCTGGTGGCAGTTGCTAAATGTGATATCAATTTATGAGAGGCGTTCGACAACCCCTGGATCCGCCTGCCCACAAGGAACAGCCATGGATCCAGGGGGATCTCCACTCCAATCAATCTTTGCAGCCAATCTCTGATTTCCGCCCAAATCGGAGCCACTCTCGTGCAAGACCACAGCATGTGGCGCAAGTCAGCTCGTTCTCCGCATTGCTTTGGGCAAAGCAGAGAGTAACCTCTGACAAATTTAGCCAATTTTGTTGGGGTGTAGTACCACCGCATTAGGACTTTGTATGCGTTCTCCTTTAAAGTGGTACAGATAGAGCTTTTGGCTGCTGCCTGCAGGATCCTGTCCCAGTCCTCGTCCTCTAACGTCTCCCCTAAGTCGGCCTCCCATTGTCTCATATAACTAAGTCGGGGTTCGTCTTTTGTCTCTGGACAGATCACTTCCCTGTACATTCTAGAGGTTAGTCCCCTTGTGTCCGTACCTCTGGAACACAGCTGCTCGAAATTTGTTCCCCTGTCCCGAATTGGGGCTTTGTTGTAAAATGCCCGGATCTGGAGGTATCTAAAGAATTCTGTGTTAGGCATGTTTTTCTGTTCTTTGATATGGTCAAAAGTTTTGATATGTTGTCTACCTTCCAGATCATTTAGTCTAATATACCCTGATTGAACCCATTTTGCGAAATGTGAACGATCCAACCCTGGAGCAAAGTCCGGATTACCCCAAATGGGCGTCATCAAGGTGTTTAGCGTTGTGAGAGAACATCTAAATTTGGTAGCCTCCCACACCTTCAAGGAGTTTGATATAGCCTGTAGCGGAGTCTGGATTCCAGACCAGCTTTTTCTGGGTAACCATATTAGGTTCTGCAGCTCAATGGGCGCACAGCAATCTTTTTCCAGCGCTACCCATCTCCGGAGATCCGGGTCTAAGTGCCACTGTATGATTTGGCTCAGTTGGGCTTCTTTGTAATAGGCGAACAGACAAGGCAGCCCCAACCCTCCTCTCGAGGTCGGCCTCCTCAAGATATCTTTTTTTGATCCGTGGGCTTTTTTTATTCCAGATAAACTTCGTTATTCTAGACTGCAGCGAGAGGATATCATCTTTCAACAGGGGGGTCGGGAGGGCCTGGAAAAGGTATATCACCTTTGGTAGAAGATTCATTTTGACACTGTGAATTCGTCCAATCCAAGATATGCCATACTCCTCCCATCTCCTGAGATCCTCCCTCAGAGTCTTGAACAACCTGGGATAATTTGCCTTATATAATGCTTTGACATCCCTTGTTATATATACCCCTAGGTATTTGATCCTGGAGGGTTGCCAGTTAAAGTATAATCCAATTAGTTTTTCTATTGGTTTGTACAAATTTAGATTGAGGGCTTCCGATTTGGCCTGATTAATTTTGAACCCCGATATTTGCTTAAATTTCCCCAATATTGCGAACACGTTGGGCAGGGAGGTGAGAGGTCTGGATAATGTCAATATCACATCATCCGCGTACAGCGCCACTTTGTGTGTCTATACTTTTATGGTTATTCCTGACACATCTGGGCATAATCTCAAATGAGCCGCCAAGGGTTCAATACAGAGGGCAAACAGCAAGGGGGACAATGGACAGCAAGGGGGACAATGGGCAACCCTGCCTCGTGCCACTGCGCATTTGAAATTGTTCCGAAGGGAACCCCTGATGTCGCACCCTTGCCGCCAGTCCTTCATATAATGCCATAATGGCTCCCAAAAGGTGTCCCTCGAAGCCAAATGCCTCCAGTCCAGCCAAAGTCCCCCTTAGATAGGGCCAGTCAATCCTATTGAAGGCTTTTTCTGCATCCAGACTAAGTACCATTGACGGGATATTTTGTTTTTCGGCCAAATCAATAAGATCGATTACTCGTCTGGTATTGTCTGCTGCTTGCCTGCCTCCGATGAACCCTACCTGATCTGGATGAATCAGCCTAGGAAGGACGTTACCCACTCTGTTGACAGTTTCGCAGTCCTTGGGTAATGTTTAGTACAGTATGTCCTATCTGGGGGGCAGTTTAGTAGCTGTACACCTATCTAGGTTGTGGTTTAATGTCCTATCGAGGTCCCCCGCTACGATTATATTTCCCTGTGCTACTCTGTGAAGTTTCTGGGAAAAAAGGGAAAAAATTGCCGGTGCCGGCTCGCATGGGGCGTAGACAGAGGCCAACGTGAGGGGCTGACCGTGTATGGACCCCACGAGAATGAGGGATTGTCCTTCTCTATCTGCTATCGTTTTGTCTACTTGATATGTTAATCTGTTATGGATTGCGATAGCTACCCCTCTCTTTTTTTCTGTCGCTGAGGCTATGTGTACCGTTCTAAAGTCTTTATCTAGAAATTTAGGGAAATTTCTCTTAGAGAAGTGGGTCTCCTGGAGAAAAATAATGGCTGTCTTGAGTCGTTTGTACTCTTTAAAGGCCAACTTACGTTTCGCTGGGCTGTTAAAACCTTTGACATTGTGTGAAATACACCTTATTTCTTTATTCATCATACTTTATGGGTTCCCTGACTCGCGTTCTTTGTTCTCTGGCTGATTCGCTTTTTTCCATTGGCTTCTTGTGTCCAGCGCCGCCGTCTCCGTCGTCTCCGTCGTCGTTCATGCTCTTCCTGGATGGTGGGGGTTGGGCTGGGGTAAGGCTGGGCATGACACACAAAGAAAATACAAAAGGGGAAACACTGGGGAAAACATAACATACAATCAATGACATATAAAACGGTAACAATTTGTCGTCGGCTGCGGGGCCTCCCCGTCCCACAGCCAAGTCCAGCGCCTTCGGGATGGCAACCCTCGTGGTCTCACGTCTACCACTCTCCCTTGCCCCCCAAAGGACTTTATCGGTGTCCAGGGGGTCCCTCCACCCCTAGGCCCGATCGAGACCCATGCTAACTCCGGGGTATGTCTCTCCTCCCACACCCCGTGTCCGCGCGCTGTCTTCACCCCTAAAACTGTGGATGGTAACCTTTTTGGATGCCTCAACCTGCCTGTTTTAACCCTGGAAAGGCTGGCTGCCTCTAACTTTCCTGCGCTGCCAACTTAACTGACCTCCGCTCCTTAGAGTTCTTCCTCGTCCATTATAGTCTCCTTTTTTCTATACCTCAACATCTGAAGAGCTTCTACCCAATCCCTTCTTCTCTTTCCTCCCCTATCACTGCTGCTTAAAAGACCCACCTCCTTCTCCTTCTCCTGAGGGCCCCCTCTGGTAGCAGGGACCCGCCCTTTGGCAGTGTACCTGCGTGAGTATCCCGCTCACCTTTTCTTCTTCCCTACCTCCTATTCCTATGTCCTACTAAGCCTTCCCTGTGCCTCTCAACTAAGTATTCTACCGTCTCCCCGCCCCCTTTACTTTGTCTCCCTATTTGTGTGCGGCGCCCTCTCTCTCATCGAACCTCTATCTATCTCCCTCTCTGCTTTTCATATACGGGACTGTCTCTTCGTGTTCCTTCTCCGCTCCCACTAAGTACCCTTTCCTCTCTGCCCCACCGCCTGTGCCCTCCCGTTGTCTCTCTGTTCCCTCTATTGGTCCTTCCCGTGCTGCTCTCCGCCTCCATTTTAGTTTCCGGCGTCGGTAGGAACACTCCTAGGGGGCCTTCTGCATCTATCTGTCGCTCTCCACTTCGTCACAAGCCGATGGCGCCTACTTCCACCTCCTCCAAGATGGCGTCCTCTCGTCCGGGCCCTGATGATGACGGTTTCCAGTGGCTGCCATTTTGAAGTTGATCCTGCTGCGGGGAGGTTGGAGCGCGTGCTCTCCTCCCGCCTTTTCCAGTCTTCCGGGTCCTGCGGCTCAAGCTGGATGTAGCGAGGCGTCATCATGCCCGCCATCTTCCCCCCTCACCTCAGATGTAGCTCGGAGGTAAGTTTTGCATCTTTTTCACAGGAGCTTCCCTTGTTTCGTAGATGTGAATGGGGGGTTTACTGTGGCCCCTCAGGAGGCGATTCTTCCTTCATCCCCCTATACCAGAGCTATATTGTCCATGTGTCTTTAGTTTTCGGCCATTTCCCAGACAAATCAGACAAGGCAACTATTAACAAGATAACTTTTTATTAACCTTCACACTGCCGAAGTCACTGCTTTGGGCTTTCACTTCCTCCCGCCCCTGGCTTTAGATGAGCCTGCTCCCCCGCTCCATTCTGGCTCCAGCATCTCCTCCCAATCAGCTTCTTCTGTGGGGGCTCCCTTCAGGCCCAGCTTGGCCAAGAACGTCGGGCCCTCCGCTGGATCCTTCATCGTAATGGGCCTCCCGTTCCTCGCCACCATCAGTCCGAATGGGAAGATCCATTTATATCGTATATTCTAGTCCCGTAGGACCTTTGTGACAGGCAGAAGATTGCGGTGTCTCTGTAATGTGGTCGGGGACAGATCATGAGTTTGTGTTCTTTGAACTCCACGGTTGTTAAGGCCCTAGTTTTGCGCAGTACAGCCTCCCTGGTGGTGTAGTAATGCAGCCGGAGTATGATGTCCCGGGGCTGCTCCGTTTGTAACGGCCGGGAGCGGAGGGCTCTATGGCAACGATCCATGGCTCGTGTGTCCGGTGGGCACTCCGGGAGCAGGGACTCAATCCAGCGAGCAACATATTCCTCGCAGTCCCCTACCTCCTCAGAGACCCCCATTATATGGATATTGTTCCGCCGCTCCCGGTTTTCTGCGTCTTCCTGGCGGTCCTTTAGCTCGTCAATCTGCCGCTGGAGTTCTCCTGATTTTTGTCCGTTTTTGTCACGGCTTTGATGGTTTGATCCACCTTGGTCTCTAGTACGTCTGTCCGGGCCCCAGTTTGCCAACTTCCTTCTTCACCTCTCTGATCTCGGCTTGCAGGAGAGACTTCAAGTCATTGTAAAGTCTCTCAAAGTCGCATCTTCTGACCGGCAGAAGAGCTTGATCGCACGCCCCTTCCTCCTCTTCCTCCTGCTCCGTGTCAGTGTCAGGGTTTGAAATCGGCGCCATTTCTCCCGCCGTGCTGCCCGATCCTGTCCCGCTGAAGTAATCCCTGACATCGGCGAGTTTTGGCTTCTTTTGACCTGCAGGTTTTTTCGGGGCCATCTCTGCACGTTCCGTCACTGCTGGTCAGCTTTTTTATTCAAATTCGGGTGATTTTGGGGTGTTTTACACTGTTTTACTGTATGCGTGGTATGGAGCTAATTGCCTAGACTTCCATACCGTGGCCGCCTCGCATGCGCCTCCCAGTAATAAGCAATTTATCTTACAACGGAGATCGTCAGACCTCAGTTAATGTTAGCACATGATAATAAAGCTACAATATTTAGCACCTTCCAAAAGCTGCCCTTACTCACATTCAGACCCTGATTATCATTGAGTTATTTCTTGGAATAGCCTACATACAAAAGTATACATGAGTGATCATATAAATGTTTGAAATACATCATAAATGTTATGGTTTTTACTGATTAAATTGATGTTTGTGTGAACTAATATAGTATATAATGTAATAATGACTGTATAAGGAATTGGTGTACAATAATGTATATCCATATGTTACAGGGACTTATCACTGTTTGAGAGTAACTGCCTCTAAATCCAGCAGTGTGCTGGTTAATTGCACACAGGCAATCAACCAGACTCCATCTGGCTGATTAGGACTTTTAGAAAAGCCTGAGAACCCGGCAAGTGATTCCTTAGTTCACATTTGGGCTGACACAGGAAAGCTGAGAAGCCAGCACACAGACACTGTCTTGAGCACAACGGTGTGCAAGGATCAAGACACCCAGAGACCTATATTTCCTGGACACAGAGGACCCAGGAACCTGCCAAACACTGACATGGAGGGCCACCTGCTTAAGGTATTTCCTGAGACTTTTGGGTGATAGGCTGGTAATGGGAATATCCCTCGAGTCCTGCACATAGGGTCTAGGGTAGTAAGTTAGCCCTTACAAAAGGATAGGGGTTTGTTATTTTGTTGTTTTTGTATGTTTTGCCTGGATAAAGGAGCAGGCTCAATAAAGCCAAAATATAATTTCACCCAAATTAGTCACCATTATATGTACCTCTGCACACATCTCTGTGAAAGCGTAGAAATAATATCAATGAGTCAAGGGTTGAAAGTATCAATGTGAGTTTATCTGCACTAAGGTACAAATGAGAGAGAATTCAAAAATGAACTCATGCCTCTGAAAACATCACATTGGTATCACATTTTTATACATTTCAAAATAAGTAATACGCCCCTTAATGGGGCTGGCTTAGAGATGAAGAACAATATGATGACTTATATAAAAATCCTTATCCATACATAAATATGCTTTGCATGCTATATATTCCACTGCAATGTGGGCCTCTTACCCTCCTGACTTAAGGAGTAACCCTGTTAGCCCTCTGGGTGTATCTGTCAGATAAGAGAGACTAAGGTCAGCAAAAAATGTCTAAGGCAGGAAAAACTCTTACGAATGCAATTATTTCAATTTCATGACTAGTAGGAATTATACAAAGGCTAGTTACAGCCAGGAGCGATACTCTGCAGTAATCAAACATACATAAATAAACATATATACATACAAGCAAACATTCAAAATGGCTACTGCGCCAAAATGGTGGTGATGATAGTCTGTCTTCATATAGCCTGAGCCACACACCTTATCTCAATCTTCACAGTCCTCTCTTTTTATTCTTAAAAACATAGTCTTTTAAGGATAATTCAGATAAAACTCAGAAACGTCGTGCTGGCCTGGAGGGTCCAAAATTGCATGACTTTGATAGTTCTGGAAACTCACAGAGCTGCTGGCTATCATATCAGCCAGGTTGGTCTTTTTGCCGTCATCTTCATCTGTATTCCATTAAGGGGAACTGACTTTTCCTTCTGAGATTGCATCTTCTGCGGTGCTGTCTGTGATCAGTGGCATGGCATGGCCTGGGTAGAGGGTGTTACACACCTTTGCAGTATGGATTTACTGCACATGACACAGACATACAAAACAACCAGAACTGCAAGCACACAGACAAATCCATTCATCAGTTTTGCTCCTAGGGAACCAACCAATTTGCTAATTCCTAACAAATCCCACCCCTCATCTTCACTTTTCCTTAATCTCTCCTGTATCTCTGCAATCTTCTCTAGCTCATGCTCAATATTACCACTTTGATCTCTAATAAAAACACAACATTGCTCTTTAACGAGGGCACATACGCCCTCTTTGATGCTAAAATATAGTCTAGAGCCATTCTATTCTGTAGGGCCATTAATCTAATCTGTACCTGTTCTTGATTAAGTAAGTTAATGGATAAAATTAAGGCCATATCCTCCCTGTACATTTTTAGCTCCGGGCTGTAAATACATTTTTATAAAAGTTTCATTAGTTGGTGGAGGCACTTGACCCATAAATTGATTGTTGTTCCCAGTGTAAAATCCACCTACAGGAACCTCATTTACCAGTGGTATTCGGTATAAAAGTTTAGAAAAGTTCCCTGTAAACAAATTCAAATTGACATTTCATTTTTAAATTCAGCATCGGTGTAAGGTATCCCTTCTCAAAGGGTTAAATGTAATTCTCTTGCGTCGTTGGGGCCACTAGAGTATGGCCTGGATTCATTGTATATATTCCCTCGTGACCCATTAACCTGTGTAGCATTGTGCGAGATTATATGATTGTCTGCAAAATGATGTGACCACCAAACAATAAACATTACAAATATTTCAAAACTGATCATCCCTTATCATCATCTGGATGCCGTAGGCTGATCTTGCAAAGCGGGGCATACATCTCAAAAACACACTCTAAAGCATAAAAAATAATATTGAGTCCTGAAAAAAACAAATTGTTCGGATAAGACCGGGGCTTGCCTGAAGTCTTAATACCCTTGGTGGTTAAATGTTCTAGGATTTATTTTGCCTAGATACACTGTTGGTCATTGGTCAGGGGAAAAAAATCCCTTCAAAACACTGGCTTGATGAGTCTTTATCTTTGTTGGCTGTTTACGGTTGTGCCAGCACTTTTTTTTACGATGATGCTGCTTTGTATTCTCCTTGGTAGACTGTATAGGCTGCACCTAAGATTGGAGAGACTTCAAAAAATGTCATTAATAAAAAGCACAAGGAGAGCGCTTTTAGCCACTATAATTTAGTATCAGCACAAAATTGTTTGTTTTGCACCACTGTCTTAGCATCCGCATATAGACAGGTGTGTTACGGAAAATCATATAAATTATCCTCTCTTTTGTTCAAATGCAAATCCTATGCCATGTGAACAATATACGACATAAAGGATGATGGTATTTAAAACATCAGCAGCTTGAGATTTAAATATATATACCATGAATTTGACAATTGCAACTGCTTAAGAAATAAAATCTGGATTGCCTACAGTTGCATTCTTTAAAATGAGAGGCTATAGATGAGGGTTCAAACTGAGACACCTTTTGGAGGGAAAGGAGAGGTAATGGTTAAAAGTTATAAAAATACATCACATATGTAGTTAACTTTATAGAAAAAATTATTTAATATATGACTTTATGCTTACTGATGTAGCCAGGTCACCCCTCGTTACTCTGCGACCCCCCATTACCTCCGTGGCCGGGATCGTTGGTGGGTGCTGCCGGAGCCAAGCGGCAGACCCGACGGCCAATCTGGAGGGTGGGGGCTGAGCAGGGGGCGCTCCAGCGGTCCCCAGCGGCTCTCGTGCAGGGCGCCTCCATGTTGCGCAATTTCGCGCATGCGCAGTGAGTCCCCGGCAGCCCTGAATAGTGGCGCATGCGCAGTTGCAGCGCGCGAACGCTAGCCTACCAGGGAAGGCTCTTGGAAGGGACTACAAGTCCCATGAGCCTCAGCAGCGCTCCATGTGACACCAGGAAGCCAATAGGGCTTAGGATTGCCCTGCAGCAGTGCTTTTGATACATTTTCGCACGCTGAGCCCACGCTAGTCAGTCAAGACCGGGAAGAGCTAGGGGAAGGAGGTGAGTGCAGCGGTCAGTGACCCACTGCATTAGGCCAGTAACCCCCTGGGCCCAGATAGGTCTTGAACTCCCCAGTTTGTGGTGCTACAGGGACAGGCCCTAGGCTAGGGACCCTGTCACAGTAGTACTAGTGTTAGATAGGGACACAGCGGACGCTGCACTCCCGAGAAGAGACTTGGGCTCAAGTCTGTGTTAAAGAGACAGAGACTATCTCCAGGGTGGGATCGCCCCTGGTGTAACCTCATGCGAGGAAACACCGGATCAGACGGGATCACCAAGCGGCAGATCCTTTTCGAAGTTGCTTGCAGGCCCGAGTGCAGGAGCGCTCGGCAGGTACCTTCATAAGTGCACCAACGTATTCTATACATATTAGCATTACACATAGTGGCAGCGCTGACCACGGGACAAAGGGGTTAGGCTGTGGACACGGTGTGGGGGTACACGGTGGTGGGTAGGTACTATCCTAGTGGAGTGAAGGACACTTGGGACTGAGTTATATTGTGGAGTTACCCTCTAGGGGAAGTATTAGTCTTATAAGTGTGTGATTATTCTGCGTTACAGTAAAGTGGTTATATACATTTCTGTGTATGTGGTTATTGTATATGCGGGTCCTGTGTAGACTACCTTCTACATCCCTAGAACCCTACACAGGTGGAGGCGCTGAAACCAAGAAGTTCCAGAGGATTCACCCCAGGCCCTCACTGGCGGAGGCTCAGACCTCCTGTGAACCTGACAGGTATACTGCACCACACCTGGTAACACATAGGTTTCCACCCACACACGGTATCTGTGATTGGGATAGAGGGAATACCCGTTACACTCGTTTATATTGAACGCTTTGTGAAGTACTGAGTATACTTTTGACACTTCAAATATAATATTAAATATTATTGTATTATTAATAAAAACAATTTCAAACTTCAGTTGCTTAATATTGATGTAAAGCCAGCTAATTTTTCTGGGCTTCTGCCATATGCCGTTGAACAGGGCAGTTAAAAATCACTGGATTCTAGCATATACTGACTGCTGTACAAGTTGAAGCAGCTTAGAACTAAAAAAAATTGCGCTTCTCATACAGCACTATTCAGGATTGATTTTTCATGGTATCTCAGAAATGCAACAATCGGTGATTGTCTCTTGACATATCATGTGCTTGTAAGCTTTTATCAACATCTTAAAAAAATTCCCAAACATCTCCTAATTAGAACAAACAGAATTGAAAACATCTCCTAATTAGAACAAATAGAATTGAAATGTGTTTACTGGTTTCTGCATAGAAGTAATGTGGATACTGCATCTGGGGATTATAACCCCTTCTTGTAAACAATTCCTCCATAATAGGGGCTATGCCATCTAAAGCATTTCTGCTGAGAGGGTATTGGCCAATTCTGGGGAGGACAGCTTTGGGAAATAATTTAACCCGTACTGGTGCAGCAGACCAGACGTACCCAGTATTGTTGCCGGGAGATGCCCATAAACTTATGTATGTATCCTAAAATGGATACAGAAACAGAAAACACAATAAGCAAGCATAATTTCACACTTCTCTGATACAGAGCAAAATGAACTTTACAAAAAATAAGATAAAAACCCAAAACAGACCTGTTTGATCCTGCAAACTCAGTCCAAAAAAAATAAATTAAAATATCATTCTCTTTCCCCATATTATAACTAAGCTGCTTTTAAAACGTTTTTTTCTGAGCTTCTATTTAACTTTTCATGTCTGGAACGTGGTCTTTGTACATTCTTTAAGCTGGAGGAGGGGGGCCAGCCCGCTTGGCTGCTTTTAGCCTTCACTCTTTTAAATGACTGCTGTTCAAAAATCAGACAGGACCAGTTCATTTAAGAAAACAAACAGTTAGTTTCCTATTATAAGTTTGAACAGAGAAACCTTGATTACTAAAAAACAAAAAAACATCTCTGCAACCTTTCATATAAAACAAAAATCTTATTGTTTTATTTAATATTTATTTCTAATTCCTTATCTGTTTTACACACATTCTCTGCCTACAAGTCTTTATCTTCGATCAACATTCTTTCTACTTTCTATGGGCAATTAACAAAATTTACAAAACTCTAACACGATCTTAATCTTGTGGTCCAGTTCCACCATTAGATTAGACTCTTTCTTTTGTCTAATATTATTATTACAATAAAAAATAAACATTTTACTTTGCATTCTGGATATACCTTGCTTCAGTCCTGACTCCTCTAAATCAGCAAATAAAAATTAAATTTTAAACTTCCTTATATCCTACTTCATATTTTATTTGTATCAATAGATCATTTAAATATTGTAACACAGTATCTCCCACGCCCAGGAACAACAAAAATGTGCTACAGTAAAAAATACAAATTCATACTTGAGTCAGGGTGTAAAGAAATCTTTTTACACCTGCCAAATTTTACATTTTCTTTTAAAACATTACACTAACAAACTTCAACACACAATGCTGCCTAGGTTTATTTTAAACGCTACAGTCATGCCTTGTAAATGGCAGCAGACTTAATACACTTTGACGAAAGGGTTAAACTAAATGACCCCTTTACAACAGATATATAGGTATTGCACTGTGTATTTTTGTCATATTGGAAGTTGCTTTTTGCATTTTTTTTTGTATAGGTTTATTTTAACCCTTATTCTTTCATTCAAAATCATTATGATCTGTTATTTGTATTGTTTGTTATTTTTATGATTAGTACTATACGTGACAATGTGAAGCGCTATGTATACTAATGGCGCTATATAAATAAAGACATACATACATACATACATTAACTACCAGAGAGTGACACGCAAACATTTCACTCCATGACATGTATATTATGCCCTCTATGAGCTTTCTAAGACAAACACAAACAAACAAAAAAACATTTAAAGAGGATGTCCCCTTGTTTCTTTTTACATGCAGTATTAATGCATTCATCCCTTAAAAACTACTTTTACATTCTTAAATTCAAGTCATTTCTTCCTAGGTTAATAATTAACTTCCATGTCTCACAGACATGCAAGTCCTGTGACCTTTTCCTTCTTATTTAATATACTCTGCGCCACTAAATATCCATTTCTTTCACATTTTATTACCATAAAGTCTACACATAATTTCAAGGGACGTACCCTTCGCCGGCAAACGAGAATGTAGGTTTCCCCATAATTCTCCTGTATTACCTCGATCAACGTTAGTCGATCGTGTACCAATAAGGTGCCCACCACTTGGTATAATATAAGTAGAATATAGAGATAAGGACCAGTGGTATTAACAAAAATAGTCACCTGTTGTTCCTTAACAATAGTTCTCTTTCGAAGTTTAGGAGACTTTTCACCTTAGAACTATTATACCTTCCGAGCCCTGAATTGGCCGGCCGTTTAGCGGCACACGGTATAATCTGACCTGAGTTTATGGCAATAATATAAAACAACAATAACAATACCTGATCAGTATAATTTTGATAAACACACGTGATATAGGGTGTCCCGTCACTCAGGTAGGTTGCCCATAAAGAACAAACTGTCTATCGATCACTCAAACAATTTAATCTAATGGCTTTTTCTGTTAAAAAGGATAAAGCCATACCTTATTCCAAGTGCGCACGTTTGAGTAATGTGGCAGCTGCTCCGTCTGGGGTCTCCTGGTCCCGAGGTGTTGGGTCCCCCATTCAAGCGCCATCTGTGAAAGCGTAGAAATAATATCAATGAGTCAAGGGTTCAAAGTATCAACGTGAGTTTATCTGCACCAAGGTACAAATGAGAGAGAATTAAAAAATGAACTCATGCCTCTGAAAATATATTACTTGGTATCACATTTTTATACATTTCAAAATGAGTACAGGCATACCCCGGTTTAAGGACACTCACTTTAAGTACACTCGCGAGTAAGGACATATCGCCCAATAGGCAAACGGCAGCTCGCGCATGCGCCTGTCAGCACGTCCTGAACAGTAATACCGACTCCCTACCTGTACCGAAGCTGTGCGCAAGCGGGGAGACTATAGAGCCTGTTACAAATGCGTTATTTACATCATTTATGCACATATATGATGATTGCAGTACAGTACATGCATCGATAAGTGGGGAAAAGGTAGTACTTCACTTTAAGTACATTTTCGCTTTACATACATGCTCCGGTCCCATTGCGTACGTTAATGCGGGTATACCTGTAATACGCCCCTTAATGGGGCTGGCTTAGAGATAAAGAACAATATGATGACTTATATAAAAATCCTTTTCCATACATAAATATGCTTTGCATGCTATATATTCCACTGCAATGTGGGCCTCTTACACTCCTGACTTAAGGAGTAACCCTGTTAGCCCTCTGGGTGTATCTGTCAGATAAGAGAGACTAAGGTCAGCAAAAAATGTCTAAGGCAGGAAAAACTCTTACGAATGCAATTATTTCAATTTCATGACTACTAGGAATTATACAAGGGCTAGTTACAGCCAGGAGCGATACTCTGCAGTAATCAAACATACACAAATAAACAGATATACATACAAGCAAACATTCAAAATGGCTACTGCGCCAAAATGGTGGTGATGATAGTCTGTCTTCATATAGCCTGAGCCACACACCTTATCTCAATCTTCACATCTCTTACACCATACACACCTCACCAATATAAATTACTATTTCATTTATATTAATGTACAATTAAAATAAATGAAGGATGTTCACCCTTCATTTATTTTAATTGTACATTAATATAAATTAAATGTTAATTTATATTTTTGAGATATGTATGGATATACATTATTGTACACCCATTCTTCATAGTAATTTTTGCATTATATACAATATGATTAAGTGAAACTGTTAGTGTAAAAAATTATGCATTTCTAATCTTATGTAGCTGGTCCAGGTTATACTTTCTGCCCCCTCTCATGCTGCCTCTCTGAGTGACAGGGTGGAGGTGAACTGGGTCTGTGTACAGCCAATCATGGTGCAGATCCTGTGGCCTCCTCCTCTGTGCCTTAGGGAGGAAGTGAGGAAAATTTAAACTAAAAGCATGTGATCAGCGCTCAAACCTATAAAACTATACCTAAATATTAACTAAAATAACCAGGTGCTTTACAAGAATAAAATGAATATTTAAAGTGTCCCCTATAAGGAAAAACCTAATGTGAATTCCTCACAGCCTGTTGTGGCAGGTTTGGGGAATGGCTGCCTTGGGAATATAACAACCCTATCCACAAGGGCTGTATACCATACACAGAGAGATAACAAATGACACAGATTAAACACAGACAATAATTCCCTGGCGCAATATCAGATAATAAACCTGACGAATCGGAGTAGTCCCATGAATCAAAAGATGGTATAAAGAAGATCCACAGTCCACAATGTCCCGTTCTTTTACACAGAATGCTGGTCTGAAAATACAAATAAAACAACCATTGCGCAGTACCCTATGGTCAGTAATCCAAGACCCCACCGTTGCTATCTACTTACTTAAAAATAGATAAGAATGGGCCTCAAAAGGTTTCTTTAAGTCCCCCCACGATTGGCTCCGACTGATTCCTGCTGCTGGTATCACGCTTTACACTTCCAGCATCAGCATCACCATACCGATTGGGAACAGAAAGGGGCACCAATAGTATAGCACTATAACATTTATTGTTAAAAAATGACAAGCATAAAAACATGCACTCACATGCGAGAATGCCCTATGCGTGTCCTACAACGTGCCGTCCGCTTCACATGGGAGGATGTCGAGGGATTGCAGGGGGAGGCTGGAGCCGGCGTGGGTCCCCGCTTCGTGGCCGCGACTCGGAGCGCCTAGTCCCTCCTCCGATGACGTTCCCCGTCAATCAACCTCCTTTCCTTCCACAGGGTCAGCACGTTGCAGCACGTTCAACAAGCTCCACCCTACGCGCGTTTCGTGACTCTGACGTCACTTCTTCAGGGGCAATGGAGCTGTGGGGGCACTTGAGGTATTTTATACCCTTGTGCAAAGCTAACAGGGAGTTCCCATTAGTTGAATGTCTGATTGGGAACTCCTGTTGATTGTCCACTTGTTGGCTGATACCTGGCAATTCGTGTGTTTAGCAGGTTTAACCACTTCATGCCTGGACAGCCAATTGCACTAGATGATTACATTCTAGCATGCTGTAAAACACTTTACAAAAAATTATTTTATACATCAATATCATAAAACCATAATAAAACTCTATATATTGTAGAAATAAAAAGTAATTAGCAACCTTGTGGCTTATTATTCAATGTGCGAGATAGCTATTTGTATTGATCACTGTTGCTAACAGCATAAAGGACCCAGAGGTGGAAAGAGATTATTTGCATAGCAAAAAAATAGATAACCTGGTTATGCAATATTCAACATCAGCAGCCACAGACCTAGCTGTCCCTCAAGAATGCTGCCAGATCAAATTCGATGTTTAATCCTCTCGGGGTTAAGGTTTTGAGGGTATATATCCAGTAGCTTTCGCGTCTGGATATAAGGTTGATTTTATCACCCCCCCTCCAATTCTGCTTGGGGCAGTCAATCCCTTTACAGATTAACCCTTCCGGATTTTGTCCATGTTTATTTTTAAAGTGACTGGAGACACTATGTGTCTCCAGACCCCTTTTTATATTATAAACATGTTCTGCAAGACGTCGTTTCAATGGTCTACCTGTTCGCCCTACATATTGTAGTCCACAAGGGCACTCTAACAGGTAGACCACAAAAGGAGTCTTGCAGGAAATGAACGATTTAATGGGAAATCTGACACCTGTAACATTGGATTGAAAATGTTTGCATTTACTGCTGTACCTACAGCCGATACATTTGTCACATGTAAAGAATCCGTCCAATTCCCTAAGCCATGTTGTACTTTGTGTTTTTATGGAATTGAACGGACAGCTCGGGGACAGTTGAAGCTTTAGATTATTGGCCCTTTTAAACACTATCTGGGGGTGTTTAGGTAGTATTGTTTTAAGTATAGCATCCCCTTGGAGAATACTCCAATGTTTCCTAATTATTTGTGTTATTTTGTTTGACATCCCATTAAACTTGGTTATAAAGGGGATGAACTCTACACCTTCTACTTGTTTTGATTTCTTATTGTCCATACTGATAAGGTCATTTCTATCTATGTCCTTTACACTTTCTAAGGCCTTCTCAACCATATTGGGATTATATTCCCTCTGGATAAATTTATCCTTAAGATCATTGGCCTGCATCTCAAATATTTCTGGTTGAGAGCAATTTCTTTTAGTTCTTAAGAACTGGCCCTTGGGAATATTGTTAATCCATCTATGGTTGTGATGGCTAGACGCCAAAAGATATGTATTGGCATCTACTTTTTTATAAAAGGTCTTAGTTTGAATAGACCCTCGCTCTATGAACAATGTAAGATCTAAAAAGTCTATACTTGTGGGGCTGATGTTAAAGGTGAATTTTAAGTTCATATTGTTGTTATTTAAGTATTTTTGGAACTCCCCAAGTTCCTCAACACCTCCACCCCAGATACATAGCACGTCGTCTATATAGCTTTTCCATAGTACAAGGTCCGCCCCAAATGGGCCGCCGGAATGGATGTATTCATCCTCCCACATGCCCATAAAGATGTTAGCATAACTAGGGGCGAACCTTGTACCCATGGCAGTGCCACATATCTGGAGGTAGTGGCTGTTGTCATAGCTGAAGAAATTATGTGTAAGTATATAATGTATCCCTTCTATTATAAAATCTCGAAATCCCTGTTCTAGACTATCATCTTGATTTAACACCCTACTTACTGCTCTGATACCCAGGTCATGATTTATGACGGTATACAGAGACGTCACGTCACATGTGACCCAAATATAATGATCTTCCCATTTTAGGTCCCTAACTAGATTTAATACGTGTGTGGTGTCTCTTAGAAAAGACGGGATTTTAGGGACATATTTCTGCAGAGTGGAGTCAATAAACTGCGACAAATTGGATGTCAATGATTTGATCCCCGATATTATGGGGCGTCCAGGGGGATTCCAAAGATCCTTATGGATCTTAGGAATAAAATAGAAAATTGGAATCCTTGGCTGTGGTACATCCAAGAACTCCAATTCACCCTTTGAGATATTACCATCTAAGAAACCCCTACTAAGGTATTCCTGCAGTTCTGTCTTGAACTCTATGGATGGATTACCCTGCAGTTTTTTATATGTAACTCCATCACTTAGGATTCTCAAGGACTCTTTTTTATAGTAGTCAGAGTCCATTATAACTATGCCTCCCCCTTTGTCCGCAGACTTAATTACAATTTGTTTGTTGTTTTCCAGACTCTTTACTGCATCTTTTTCTAACTTACTAAGATTGTGTTTGGGGATTTTAAACTCACTAGTTGCCTTTTCCATGTCCTGAATGACTAATTCAGAAAAAGTTTCTAAGAAACTACCCTTCATGTGTTTGGGATAAAACACTGAGGGTCTTTTAAATTGAGTGGTGGAGGACGATCTGCTCTCACTATTTTTATTACTCTCGAGAGTCTCCCTACTTACAGCATCTTTTATAAAGTACTTTTTGAGTGTTAACCGTCTTACAAATTTTTGGGTATCTATGAATAAGTCAAACATATTGGGTCCTTTAGAGGGAGCGAAGTTGAGGCCTCTGGACAAAACTTTTTCCTCAACCTCAGTGGTTTTGTAACCGCTGATATTGAATATATTGCTAACCTCTACCGGTGGTTTGGCTGCTCTGACTTTTTTCTCTTTCCTTCTTCCACCTCTTTTTCCTCTGAATCCTCTATTCTTTTGCGTCTCGCTGACCTGGGGGTGTCTTGTCTCCCCACTGCGTTCTCTACCTCGCTGTTTTTCCGTATAGGGAAATTGTACTCTCTGTCGTGATCTAAAAAAGACAATTGATGTTGATTATTTTCATAGTTGAAAGAAGGTGCATTGAAGGGCCTGAAATTGTTAGATCTAAAAACATTATTATCATACCCTCTATATGCTTCTCTGGGTCCATCATGATAATAATCATGGTGCCCATACCCATCATTCCTATTGTCATACCCTCCTCGTGGTGGGCCATGGTATCTATGATGTTCCTCCCTTACAGGTGCTTGTGGCCTAGCTCCCATGTAGGGCCTATGGGGTCCCATCTTTCTATTTAATGTTTTTTCTTTTTCATTGTCTCTTTTTGATTTTGGTTTAATATCTTCCTTTTGTAGCACTTTATTATTTGGAGTGGATTTCACCTCAACCGTGGGTGTATCCTCTGCAATAATGACTTTCTTTTCAGTTTTCCAGTCCCTTTGTCTATTCTGTTCATAATCTTTCTTGTCCCTGATAATTTTTTCTGTTTGGAACTAATGACCTCTTTCTCTAATTTTTCTATTCTCTGAGTAATCTTTTCGTCTAGTACCTTGTACTCTTTGAGATCAGAGAATTGGCCTAATTTTTCTTGGATTTCTATAATCTCTTTATCCAAAACTTCTAGGGATTTTGTTCTGTACTGAATAGACAACTGGACTAAACCGAATGCACATGTATCCAGAAGATTGTTCCACTCTTTCATAAAGATCTCATTATCAGTTTCTAGAGTGGGTACCTTGATGACCCTAAGTCCCCTTGGTATTCTTTTGTGTTCTATATATTTTCTCAATGCTACCACTTCCCAGATCTGCCTCATTTCTTGTGTGAGGAGTTTTTCTACTTTATTAAGGAGTGTATCTAAATTCTCAGTGTCTACATCTATATTCTCTACGTCTGCATCTTCTGAAAATATTTTATCTAGATTACAACTACGAAGTGCTCGACTAGAAAAAAGTGACATGTTTGTGATATGGTTGGCTGCTGATATGCAATAATGGATAGAACAAATAGTGAGGAAAATTTAAACTAAAAGCATGTGATCAGCGCTCAAACCTATAAAACTATACCTAAATATTAACTAAAATAACCAGGTGCTTTACAAGAATAAAATTAATATTTAAAGTGTCCCCTATAAGGAAAAACCTAATGTGAATTCCTCACAGCCTGTTGTGGCAGGTTTGGGGAATGGCTGCCTTGGGAATATAACAACCCTATCCACAAGGGCTGTATACCATACACAGAGAGATAACAAATGACACAGATTAAACACAGACAATAATTCCCTGGCGCAATATCAGATAATAAACCTGACGAATCGGAGTAGTCCCATGAATCAAAAGATGGTATAAAGAAGATCCACAGTCCACAATGTCCCGTTCTTTTACACAGAATGCTGGTCTGAAAATACAAATAAAACAACCATTGCGCAGTACCCTATGGTCAGTAATCCAAGACCCCACCGTTGCTATCTACTTACTTAAAAATAGATAAGAATGGGCCTCAAAAGGTTTCTTTAAGTCCCCCCACGATTGGCTCCGACTGATTCCTGCTGCTGGTATCACGCTTTACACTTCCAGCATCAGCATCACCATACCGATTGGGAACAGAAAGGGGCACCAATAGTATAGCACTATAACATTTATTGTTAAAAAATGACAAGCATAAAAACATGCACTCACATGCGAGAATGCCCTATGCGTGTCCTACAACGTGCCGTCCGCTTCACATGGGAGGATGTCGAGGGATTGCAGGGGGAGGCTGGAGCCGGCGTGGGTCCCCGCTTCGTGGCCGCGACTCGGAGCGCCTAGTCCCTCCTCCGATGACGTTCCCCGTCAATCAACCTCCTTTCCTTCCACAGGGTCAGCACGTTGCAGCACGTTCAACAAGCTCCACCCTACGCGCGTTTCGTGACTCTGACGTCACTTCTTCAGGGGCAATGGAGCTGTGGGGGCACTTGAGGTATTTTATACCCTTGTGCAAAGCTAACAGGGAGTTCCCATTAGTTGAATGTCTGATTGGGAACTCCTGTTGATTGTCCACTTGTTGGCTGATACCTGGCAATTCGTGTGTTTAGCAGGTTTAACCACTTCATGCCTGGACAGCCAATTGCACTAGATGATTACATTCTAACATGCTGTAAAACACTTTACAAAAAATTATTTTATACATCAATATCATAAAACCATAATAAAACTCTATATATTGTAGAAATAAAAAGTAATTAGCAACCTTGTGGCTTATTATTCAATGTGCGAGATAGCTATTTGTATTGATCACTGTTGCTAACAGCATAAAGGACCCAGAGGTGGAAAGAGATTATTTGCATAGCAAAAAAATAGATAACCTGGTTATGCAATATTCAACATCAGCAGCCACAGACCTAGCTGTCCCTCAAGAATGCTGCCAGATCAAATTCGATGTTTAATCCTCTCGGGGTTAAGGTTTTGAGGGTATATATCCAGTAGCTTTCGCGTCTGGATATAAGGTTGATTTTATCACCCCCCCTCCAATTCTGCTTGGGGCAGTCAATCCCTTTACAGATTAACCCTTCCGGATTTTGTCCATGTTTATTTTTAAAGTGACTGGAGACACTATGTGTCTCCAGACCCCTTTTTATATTATAAACATGTTCTGCAAGACATCGTTTCAATGGTCTACCTGTTCGCCCTACATATTGTAGTCCACAAGGGCACTCTAACAGGTAGACCACAAAAGGAGTCTTGCAGGAAATGAACGATTTAATGGGAAATCTGACACCTGTAACATTGGATTGAAAATGTTTGCACCGGTAGAGGTTAGCAATATATTCAATATCAGCGGTTACAAAACCACTGAGGTTGAGGAAAAAGTTTTGTCCAGAGGCCTCAACTTCGCTCCCTCTAAAGGACCCAATATGTTTGACTTATTCATAGATACCCAAAAATTTGTAAGACGGTTAACACTCAAAAAGTACTTTATAAAAGATGCTGTAAGTAGGGAAACTCTCGAGAGTAATAAAAATAGTGAGAGCAGATCGTCCTCCACCACTCAATTTAAAAGACCCTCAGTGTTTTATCCCAAACACATGAAGGGTAGTTTCTTAGAAACTTTTTCTGAATTAGTCATTCAGGACATGGAAAAGGCAACTAGTGAGTTTAAAATCCCCAAACACAATCTTAGTAAGTTAGAAAAAGATGCAGTAAAGAGTCTGGAAAACAACAAACAAATTGTAATTAAGTCTGCGGACAAAGGGGGAGGCATAGTTATAATGGACTCTGACTACTTTAAAAAAGAGTCCTTGAGAATCCTAAGTGATGGAGTTACATATAAAAAACTGCAGGGTAATCCATCCATAGAGTTCAAGACAGAACTGCAGGAAAACCTTAGTAGGGGTTTCTTAGATGGTAATATCTCAAAGGGTGAATTGGAGTTCTTGGATGTACCACAGCCAAGGATTCCAATTTTCTATTTTATTCCTAAGATCCATAAGGATCTTTGGAATCCCCCTGGACGCCCCATAATATCGGGGATCAAATCATTGACATCCAATTTGTCGCAGTTTATTGACTCCACTCTGCAGAAATATGTCCCTAAAATCCCGTCTTTTCTAAGAGACACCACACACGTATTAAATCTAGTTAGGGACCTAAAATGGGAAGATCATTATATTTGGGTCACGTGTGACGTGACGTCTCTGTATACCGTCATAAATCATGACCTGGGTATCAGAGCAGTAAGTAGGGTGTTAAATCAAGATGATAGTCTAGAACAGGGATTTCGAGATTTTATAATAGAAGGGATACATTATATACTTACACATAATTTCTTCAGCTATGACAACAGCCACTACCTCCAGATATGTGGCACTGCCATGGGTACAAGGTTCGCCCCTAGTTATGCTAACATCTTTATGGGCATGTGGGAGGATGAATACATCCATTCCGGCGGCCCATTTGGGGCGGACCTTGTACTATGGAAACGCTATATAGACGACGTGCTATGTATCTGGGGTGGAGGTGTTGAGGAACTTGGGGAGTTCCAAAAATACTTAAATAACAACAATATGAACTTAAAATTCACCTTTAACATCAGCCCCACAAGTATAGACTTTTTAGATCTTACATTGTTCATAGAGCGAGGGTCTATTCAAACTAAGACCTTTTATAAAAAAGTAGATGCCAATACATATCTTTTGGCGTCTAGCCATCACAACCATAGATGGATTAACAATATTCCCAAGGGCCAGTTCTTAAGAACTAAAAGAAATTGCTCTCAACCAGAAATATTTGAGATGCAGGCCAATGATCTTAAGGATAAATTTATCCAGAGGGAATATAATCCCAATATGGTTGAGAAGGCCTTAGAAAGTGTAAAGGACATAGATAGAAATGACCTTATCAGTATGGACAATAAGAAATCAAAACAAGTAGAAGGTGTAGAGTTCATCCCCTTTATAACCAAGTTTAATGGGATGTCAAACAAAATAACACAAATAATTAGGAAACATTGGAGTATTCTCCAAGGGGATGCTATACTTAAAACAATACTACCTAAACACCCCCAGATAGTGTTTAAAAGGGCCAATAATCTAAAGCTTCAACTGTCCCCGAGCTGTCCGTTCAATTCCATAAAAACACAAAGTACAACATGGCTTAGGGAATTGGACGGATTCTTTACATGTGACAAATGTATCGGCTGTAGGTACAGCAGTAAATGCAAACATTTTCAATCCAATGTTACAGGTGTCAGATTTCCCATTAAATCGTTCATTTCCTGCAAGACTCCTTTTGTGGTCTACCTGTTAGAGTGCCCTTGTGGACTACAATATGTAGGGCGAACAGGTAGACTATTGAAACGACGTCTTGCAGAACATGTTTATAATATAAAAAGGGGTCTGGAGACACATAGTGTCTCCAGTCACTTTAAAAATAAACATGGACAAAATCCGGAAGGGTTAATCTGTAAAGGGATTGACTGCCCCAAGCAGAATTGGAGGGGGGGTGATAAAATCAACCTTATATCCAGACGCGAAAGCTACTGGATATATACCCTCAAAACCTTAACCCCGAGAGGATTAAACATCGAATTTGATCTGGCAGCATTCTTGAGGGACAGCTAGGTCTGTGGCTGCTGATGTTGAATATTGCATAACCAGGTTATCTATTTTTTTGCTATGCAAATAATCTCTTTCCACCTCTGGGTCCTTTATGCTGTTAGCAACAGTGATCAATACAAATAGCTATCTCGCACATTGAATAATAAGCCACAAGGTTGCTAATTACTTTTTATTTCTACAATATATAGAGTTTTATTATGGTTTTATGATATTGATGTATAAAATAATTTTTTGTAAAGTGTTTTACAGCATGCTAGAATATAATCATCTAGTGCAATTGGCTGTCCAGGCATGAAGTGGTTAAACCTGCTAAACACACGAATTGCCAGGTATCAGCCAACAAGTGGACAATCAACAGGAGTTCCCAATCAGACATTCAACTAATGGGAACTCCCTGTTAGCTTTGCACAAGGGTATAAAATACCTCAAGTGCCCCCACAGCTCCATTGCCCCTGAAGAAGTGACGTCAGAGTCACGAAACGCGCGTAGGGTGGAGCTTGTTGAACGTGCTGCAACGTGCAGACCCTGTGGAAGGAAAGGAGGTTGATTGACGGGGAACGTCATCGGAGGAGGGACTAGGCGCTCCGAGTCGCGGCCACGAAGCGGGGACCCACGCCGGCTCCAGCCTCCCCCTGCAATCCCTCGACATCCTCCCATGTGAAGCGGACGGCACGTTGTAGGACACGCATAGGGCATTCACGCATGTGAGTGCATGTTTTTATGCTTGTCATTTTTTAACAATAAATGTTATAGTGCTATACTATTGGTGCCCATTTCTGTTCCCAATCGGTATGGTGATGCTGATGCTGGAAGTGTAAAGCGTGATACCAGCAGCAGGAATCAGTCGTAGCCAATCGTGGGGGGACTTAAAGAAACCTTTTGAGGCCCATTCTTATCTATTTTTAAGTAAGTAGATAGCAACGGTGGGGTCTTGGATTACTGACCATAGGGTACTGCGCAATGGTTGTTTTATTTGTATTTTCAGACCAGCATTCTGTGTAAAAGAACGGGACATTGTGGACTGTGGATCTTCTTTATACCATCTTTTGATTCATGGGACTACTCCGATTCGTCAGGTTTATTATCTGATATTGCGCCAGGGAATTATTGTCTGTGTTTAATCTGTGTCATTTGTTATCTCTCTGTGTTAGGGAGGAAGTGTTCTAAATTATAGTCAGTCCAGGTCTCCCCCTTCTAAGGTAGAGACATGCAGTTCTTGTCTCTCACTCTTGGGGCTGACTGCAGCCAAAGATCTGAACAGAGTGCCAGGCCTCAAGACTGCAAGAAGGCCGGTACCATCCAGAGGTACCTATCCTAAAACCCTATCCATTCATTGTAATAACAACTGCAGTGGCTGCTACAATAAATAATCCTGTTTTATATAACCCTGCCTAAGTTACAGTCTATTGGGTAGGGGTATACTTGAAGACTGTCATGGTGGGGACTGTCTCCAGTAACCCTGGAGCCTGCTACGACTGAAGGCGTTGCACCAAAGACTGGAATTCAGCCTGAGGATCACCAGAAGCCTGTCCTGTTTCCGCTTACCATCGCAGACACTCATCTCTCCTGAAACCTCACAGGTAACAAGCACCATGACACCTGTAGCTTTAGCAAGATTTCCCAGAGGGGGTGGAGGGAGGGAAGGGGGGTAAGCAGCGCTACACATATAACAAGCTTTGCATTAGCTTTTGGTAACACATATGAAAATCTCTGTTAATGACGCTACATTAATAACTTGCCTTAAAGTTTAACCAATGCACATGTATTGTGTAGTGGAAAACGCAGGTAACGTAAGGATGGTGGTTTTGCTAACGTCCTTTAGTTATGCATATCATTCGTGTAGCGCACATTCCCCCACCCCCTGGGAGATATTGTGGATACGGTGTGTTGTGTGTTACCTGTGGCTCACAGGAGGCCAGAACCTCCGCTGCTGGGAGCATGGGGGTGTACCTGATTCAATGGCTGAGTGTGCCTCCACCTGCATGGGATCCTAACTATGTGGGGTAGCCCCGTGCAGGACCATATATTACCAATACACTCTGATGCAGTGAAACAATAACAATTTACTATAGGCATAGAACAATCATAACATTAGCCCCATACCGCAATATTAGGCCTCGCAGGGCCGCAACCCCTCACCGTGCCTATCCCAACACTGTGTCTATAGCCCTGAGGGGTTTAACCCAATATACTGAGGTGCTCTGGCATAATCAAACTCCTCCCCCCCCTCCACCCAAGTGTGTGAGGCAGCGCTGCCCCACTAATGTGAAGGTGAGTTGGTATTTTATTGTATTGTATGTCTTTATTTATATAGCGTCATTAGTGTACATAGCGCTTCACAGTAGTAATACATGTGGTAATCAAATAAATAACAGATAATATAAATAACAGATCATGGGAATAAGTGCTTTAGACATAAAAGTATCATTTCGGAAGAGGAGTCCCTGCCCCGAGGAGCTTACAGTCTAATTGGTACACTTAGTTGGGTACCTGCCGGATGTGTCCACACCTGGGCACGACGATGCTGTACTTATGATGGGATCCACGGATCCGTTGCAGTAACCCACGAAGCCGCCGCCTCTACTGTGGATGGGTCCCGCAGGGATTGTACCATCATTGACAGTCTCTGCAGTGGATGGGTGTCTGGTCCCAGAACACCTGAGGCCAGAATGCAGCTGCGTCCTGGCTGTGTCCCTCACTATTATGCTACAGGGGCAGTGTCCCTATCTATGGGCCTGTCCCTGCAGCAACCCCAAACTGAGGGGAGTCGGGGCCTAGTTGGGGCTTAATGGGGGTGTCTGGCCTAGTGCAGGCGCCACTGACACCTGCACACATACACCCTACCCTGATGGCATCCCAGCTCCGACTGGCATGGTCTGCAGTGCACAAATTGTATTAATCTCCCTGCAGGAGATTCTGCGCACCCCATTGGTTGCTGTGGATCAGATGGTACCTTGCCCCATAGCCTTATGGGTCTTGTAGTCCTCGCATCACTGTTTCTCTATAGGCCACCTACTCTGCACATGCACAATACCCTGCGCATGCATGGACATTTCCAACATGGCGGCACCCTGCGGAGGGAACCGCCGGTAGCCTCCAGCAATGCACTCGCCTGCCCAGCACAACCGCTTTCTCCCCCTGCCTATCAGATGTGTGCAATCGCCGCTGCTGACACCCACACGCCCCCCGCGTCACTCGGGGCACCCGCCTGACTTGCTGGCAACACACTGGAGGTAACTGGTAAAAAGGGAACCCAGGGGGAACCTAGCTACATTCGCTTTGAGGATCTCCGTTAAATGAAAGAAAAATAGCATTCGTCCGTTACCTAATTAGGAAAGGTAACATTATTTGCCCTTATTTAGCGCACTTCTTTGCATCTACCCCTAAGAATTATATTTTTGATATGTGAGGCACAGGAAGACTTGTACATAGTCACAAATAGCAGCCACTGGGTCTTCTTCCACTTAAAGATCATAGTTAATACAAGACCACTCTTCTTCGCAATTTGTTTTTATTGGAACATGTGCACCCCTGGGAATTCATGGCTTTGCTTATTGATTCATTTGTTTATTAAACACTATGGGATCATCCACTACCTGTACCGAAGCTGTGCACAAGCGTAGAGACTATAGAGCCTGTTACAAATGCGTTATTTACATCAGTTATGCACGTATATGACGATTGCAGTACAGTACATGCATCGATAAGTGGGAAAAGGTAGTGCTTCACTTTAAGTACATTTCGCTTTACATACATGCTCCGGTCCCATTGCGTACGTTAATGCGGGGTATGCCTGTATTAAGTCACTCAATACACCAAAAACATTTTTATGGTAAATTCTGTAAGATGCAATAAAAGTGAAAATCCCGAATACATTATTATTATTATTTTTTTAGCAGGGAGATCATTGGTTACTTTAATAAGGCCAGTAGTGACGTTAGTGAGTGAGGAGGGAATGGGATTTACTTGGGCATGTGGTGGAAATGGGGAGCATTCAAATTGAAGAGTAGAAATTGAACAAATGTCATTGTCTTGCTCTTTATATTCAAGCAGGATTCTCCTTTCTACTAAATCACAATAACTTATGTGTGCCTATGTTTTTAAGAGATAGTGATCAAATTAGTATTGCACTGGGTATGTCATCAGCAAGATTTTAGTGTCTCCTGGTACATGCTTTATAAATACTGAAGATGATACTGACTGGTACTGAAACATCGGTGATGAGAACAAATTAGTAAACATATACATTGGTGGTCTATTTACTAAAGCAGAGGTAGCCAACTCCTGCCCTCAAGGGCCACCAACAGGTCAGGTTTTAAGGATATCCCTAAAAAAGGGGGAGAACCGGCGCCTCTAAAATATAAAATCTGACCAAATATAAAGTCCAACAAGAATGAAGAGGAGTCCTGGGAGGAATCTTCAACGAAGCCGCTGCTAAACCACACACAGACCTTGGAGTGAGTGGGATGTAACGCAGAGGGGAACCGGAGCTCCACGCTGTGGCACCAAGCACACAGACCATCAGGTCGCGCAATGTGTGGGTGACGTCACACTTCAGCGCGAGAGCAGGGGGAACACCCAGGAAGGCAGAAAAGCTCAGAGGAGCTGAGGCAAAGTCTGAGAGGACAGTGCGCACACCATGGTTTTTTATCTGGCTGAGATTTGTATCATCCCCCCCCCCCCCTGTGTGCGCACTGTCCTCTCAGACTCCAAGGTCTGTGTGTGGTTTAGCAGCGGCTGTTCCAGCGGTGTGGATCCCTGAAGGCTGCAGTTTCCACCTTTGCAGAGGATTTGGTCCGTATTTAAAGACAAGTTGCTCTACGGGCTTTTACTTTTCAGCATTGCTGTAAGTAGGTTTCCAATTTTACCCCTACCGGATGTTACAGCCTTAGGCCTGGGACCCGCTGCGCTCGGCGGCGCGGGCGGCAATGTAGCGAGTTCCCCACCAGCAGGGGAATCCTCGCGAGCCGGTCCCGGTCCCCACTGGCTGCACAGCTGACTACACGCTGTGGCGCGTCAGCCGCTGGAGACACCAGAGAATGGTGTTTCCTAGCTTCGACGCGTCACGTGGTGTGGCTGTGAGCCAATGGGGAGGGGAGGCTGCGGGAGGAGGAGAGGCTTCGGTGAGCGGGGAGGAGTGTGGAGTGAAAGCAGCGTGAGTGCCTGTCTGTGTGTGTGTCTGTGTGTGTGTTTGAGTGCGTGTCTGAGTGCGTGCGTGCCTGTCTGTGTGTGTGTGTGCCTGAGTGCGTGCGTGCCTGTCTCTGTCTGTGTGTGTGTGTGTGTGTGTGTGTGTGTATGTGTGTGTATGAGTGCGTGAGTGCCTGTCTGTGTGTGTGTGTGTGTGTGTGTGTGTGTGTGTATGTATGTATGTATGTATGAGTGCCTGCGTGTGTGTGTTTTTTTTTACTTACCTGCAGCCCGTGGCAGCCCGTGGAGGGAGGGGGGGGAAGAGTAGAGGGTCCCTCCGCTCAAGCCACGCCCCCCCTCCCTGTCAATCCTCCCACTCCCGCTCTGGCCCCCCACGTCATGGCCGCGCCCCCTCACGTCATGGCCGCACCCCCCCCCGACCCGTTTGGCCACGCCCCCCCGCTACTACTGAAGTTTCCTGTAGACCGCAGATCGCGGTACAGCGAGTTGCACGCGCCGCCGGCAAGCAAGCCAGCCGTGCGGACGCGTGCAACGGGACCTTAGCCTTATTAGTGTCTCTAGCCCACATACATGTGTATGTTGTTTCATTTATTTTACATTGTATTAAATTTGTAATAATCCTTTTATCAATCTTTTCAGTGCTTTTTGTTTGTTTTGTAAGTTACACTATGATCTTTTTTCTTTTGTCTTTTTTTACCTTTGTCTTATATGTTTGTCTGTCCCGATTGAGACTTCGTTGAAGATTCCTCCCAGGACTCCTCTTCATTCTTGTTGGACTTTATATTTGGTCAGATTTTATATTTTAGAGGCGCCGGTTCTCCTTCTTTTTTTGTATTATTTGCACTGGTTTGTGTTAACCTTTTACCTAGGCAGCCCTCACTTTAAATGTAAAGCATATTGTATAGAATACTGTCACTTATTTTGTGTCATTTTTCAGTCACCACATCAGCGCTTATTACACTGCTCTTTCCCTTTAAGGATATCCCTGCTTCAGCACATGTGGCACACTCAACGAATAAGCCACTGTTTGAGCCGCCTGTGCTGAAGCAGATATATTCTTAAAATATGACCTGTTGGTGACCCTTGAGGACTGGAATTGGCCAACCCTGTAATATTGTTCTGACTACAAAATGAGGGCAAAACCAGTGCAGAAGACAACACCATATTAATCAAAGAAAATGAACCCATTAAAAGCAATTGGAGTTTTTTATTTTGCTACAGTATGTCTGGTGCAATTATTTTGCAGTTGTTTTGCCCGAGTTTTGCAGTTGGGATGCTTTAGTAAATTACCCCCATGATCTGTCTTGTTTTGTTTGAGGAGTTTATGACTGGCACCATCATGATTCGAATTAGACGTGGCCCATGAATTACAGAGTCTGTCCACTAGATGGCAGACACTAATCCCCATAAAAGGTAACTAGTATACAGTGGGTGTTATTCATTTAACTGCAGTAGTACCAATCTGGGCACTTTCGCACAGAAATACTTTTTGACTTCAATGAAAATATTCTTACGATACTCCCCTAGGTGGCAGTACCGGAGTTTTATGAATAACCCCCACTGAGTTTAACCGAATGCATCGTGCATATAGTAAAAGTAGTCGTAATAAATTGAACACATGCGGAAATGTTACACTGTGACATTGGTTCTACATCCATTTTCAAAAATTATATTTAAGGATTGTTTTTTTCTATTTATACCCGCAAACCTATTTTTTTACCTTGGAAAACATATAATACACATTAAAAAAATAGGCAGATAGCTGATTGTTACTATTAGAGGCAACAGCATACATGTTTATGCTCTAAAAATGCTTGTTAAAATTAGATTTGAGTAAAGTAAGGGAGCCCAATGTGACCCCAACCTTAGAGTTTGGGAACTATGTGAGAATTGGATCAGTAGACAGTATCAGACTTGTAACACCCAAAGCTTTACTGTGCTAACATACTCATGGAGAACCGGTATGTAATCTGAGCATCTAGAACATAAACACGAGACAGATGTATATAGTGACAAGTCCACAGATGGACATGACACCTGGCAGAAAGGTGAACATTTCTTCTCCATGACATCTGTGACATGGCCTGGAAGTGTGAACATTTAATCAACCCACACAATCCCCTTTAAACAATCTACCATAATAAAATAAAACATTTTGAAAATACAGCTAGTTCTGAATGCTAGATGAGTCAAAGAAAGCCCCAAAAATATTTTGTGACTTATTGATTGATGAAGTCTTATTGATTTTTATACAATAAGAAAAGTGTTACCACTTAGTATTCTACTTAATTATGCAACCGTGAACATTTCTCCCCAAAACATTCAATCATACATTATGGCCTTGATTTGAAACTAAATAGATGTTAGATTGACACTGTCATACAAAATGTAGTATTACTGTATATTGCAACTACTTTGCTTCTTTTGTTTTATTAAGCGATTTAAGGAAAGGGTTGCTATCTCAAACTGTATGTAACGGGTATTCCCCCCCCCCCCCAATCGCAGATTTAGTGTGGGGTGAAGGAGAACATACAATGTTACTCGGGTGTGGTGCATAACCTGTTGGCTCGCAGGAGGGCTGAGCTTCCGCCACGGGGAACCTGGGGCAATTATACTAGGGGTAACCACTTACTCAATTCAGCGCCTCCACCTGCGATGGCTCCCACCAGAGGGGGAGTGGTTCCTCGCAGGACAATCAATAATAACATACACGGTGAGGTATAATAACTAAGGACTTTACTAACATGCAAACAACCTATATCACTACAATACAATAATATAACCTGTGTCCCTCTCTAGAGGAGACACTAACCGTGACGTCTCGCAGGACGATTCCCCAACACCAAGTGATCCCACCCAGTGTCCAAAGAACCCCACCCAATGTCCCGTACTCCTACAGAGAGTGAATGGGTGACTGCGCAGTCACTAATTACGCTAAGGGCCCGGTGGTGCACTTATGTATTAGATACCTGCCGAGCACTCCGGTGCTTGGGTCAGCAATCTTCACAAAGGGTCAGACGTGTGATGAATCCGTCTGATCCTCCAACCGAACTCCGGCACGTGCGGACCGCCAGGGCGGTCCCACTCTGGAATCGTCTCTGTGGACCCCAACGTGGGTCCAACCGCTTCCACAGGAACAGCAGCAGCCGCTGTGTCCCTATCTATCTAAGTGGTACTAACGTGACAGGAACCCTAACCTAGGGCCTGTCCCTGTAGTACAGCAACCTGTAGTGGCTTGGGGAACTCCTATGGGCCGGCAGGGGTTATGACCTGTCCCACTCCCCTAACTACCCAAGTCCCTTCAGCATCACTAAATGCTTGCAGCCAACGTGCTGCGCAACAAGGTGCCTGCCTGTCAGACCTCACCGCCCTAACTGCCGTGACTCTGACAAGGCAGCACTCACCACTAAGGGCAGCGTCCCTATCTTGGGCCTCCCTCAGCAATTACCCACTAATAACTGACTGACTTGAGTGACAGGGTCCCTTACTTTAGGGCAGTCCCTGGCAACACTCCTATCATAGGGTACCTCAGAGCTATCTTGGGCCAAGGGGGTGCTGGCCTAGTACAGGGGATCCCTCTCTCCTGCACCCTACCTCCTTCCCTTGTCTGCTCCTTGCTCTGACTGACAAGCGTGCTCTCTGCCCGCAAAATTTATCCAATTCTGTCCAGGGCAGTCCTGCAGCCCTATTGGCTCCTATGAGGCACCTGGTGCCTCCCTCGCTAGGCACTATGGGAATTGTAGTCCCGGGGCACCTATAATAACATTGGGCCCGCATGCGCGCCTTCCCTCTGCCTACACAAACCCTTAATGGCCGCCACAACCTTCCTATCCCTGTCCCTACTCTCGCGCGACTATCTCGGGCTGCCGGGGACTCACTGCGCATGCGCAAACCGGCGCAACATGGCGGCGCCCTACGCGAGAGCCGCCGGAGATCTCCTGCACTCCGGCGTGCTCCCTCCTCGGCCCCCACCCTCCGGAATGGCCGTCGGGTCTGCCGCTGGCCTCTGGCAGTACCCGACAGCGTCCGTCTCCACGGAGGCTCCCTGGGAGGTCGAAGGGGGAAAAAGGTGACCTGGCTACACGTACATGAAACTAGTTAGTTAATATGGGAGAAGTTAATTTAGGGAGAAGGAGTGGCTCAGTGAGTAAAGACACTGACTGACACTGAGATTGCTGCAGGGGAGCCTGGTTCAATTCCCGGTGTCGGCTTCTTGTGACCTTGGGCAAGTCACTTTATCTCCCTGTGCCTCAGGCACCAAAAACATAGATTGTAAGCTCTACGGGGCAGGGACCTGTGCCTGCCAAATGTCTCTGTAAAGCGCTGCGTACAATTAGCAGCGCTATACAAGAACATGCTATTATTATTATGGTCCATATGCCATAAGCAGAGAAGCCACTTCTACATGTCCATTGAATGGAGTTCTGAGCTTTGCTTACACAAAGAAGTAACTTCACAGCATAGGGGCGCATAGGAGCAGGGTTCACTCTGTGTATGCGTTGTAGAAGAGATAAAGAGACAAACAGAGAGATAGAGAGAGAGATAAACAGAGAGACAGAGACAGATAGACAGGCACAGAGAGAAAGTGTGTGTGTGTGTGTGTGTGTGTGTGTGTGTGTGTGTGTGTGTGTGTGTGTGTAAAAAAAAAAAATATTTCCAGCTACTACTGAAATTAGGGTGTCGCCTTATATTTGGGGTCGCCCTATAATCGCACAAATACGGTATTTATTACAGTCTGACTGATCTATTCATAGGTCAGTATGAATAGGCCTTTCTGGATTTGTTGAGATATTAATAGATTGTGTTGCCATTTTAAGGAGGCAATGGGGAAGTGATTGTTAAAGAGGAAGGTTTACTTTTCGGCCATAACAAAATAATTGGAAAAGATTGGTAAACAAGAGAGTCTCAAACTTTGATCCCTGGACCACTAGTGGCCACTGGAGATTAGTTAGATGTAGCTTTTCCCTACAGTAAGTTTGGGAACCCTCTCATAACCCACTCAATGAAAAAAAAACTTCAATATCCAACTTGGTCCTTCCTTCTGATAATTTGGCTTTTACCAAAAATAGCACTTCTGTTCTTTTTTTTTCAGGCTATAATGATTGCAGGCCTTAAGCACTACACTCTAAGTGATATAGTCATAATGTATGCAGTTGCCGCATCGACTAAAGGCAAATAAATTCCAGAGATTTCGACTCTGTTCTTGCGGTCACGGGGAGAATAAGTCTTGCCACATCTGTAATATGAAAATCACATGTTAACAGTCTCAATATATGAAGTTTCTCATTATATGGGATCTTGTATATATTTTAATCTGAAATGTAACATAACCAAAGTAAACACAGATACAAATATTTTTTGTTTTATTATTAATAATATTCATAGAAATATCCATACAAATAAATATATTTTGTTTATACAATATAATACAACTTTTTCATTACAAATTAAAGAGATACCATCCAACTATGGGGCTAATGCTACAACATCTGATGCAGGTGATTAGCCGAATGCTCCCATTGACTTCAATGTGGGGGTTTAGCCGATTATACCGCTACAGACCTTACTGAATAATCCCCTAAATGCTAATATCCATCGAATCATGATCATCAACTTGTTTATAAGGAAAGGAGGGGGGGGGGGCGTGGTATACAAATTAACAGAGTTAAAATGGAAGGTTAGAAATCCCGCACTTGAGGTTTCGAGCAAAATTGTTTGAAGCAACAGTTCATGTTTTTAACATTGTTTAAATTAGAATCTCACAGCCTTAATACATATTAAGTACAGCATAACCATATTCGTTCACCTTCAACTTTTTTATGCTCGTAAAGAAGAGGACTTCCGAAGCATTACTGAAGTTTTCCTATATTTATGACTGCCTTCCATAATGCTGAGCACAATGCCATGTAACTTTCGTCAAATGCCAGCAGCAAAATCTCCAACACGTGGATAGATTTTCCCTACTGGAAAATTATAAGGATTCAAGGGCATTTGGGAAGAACCCACACAAAATAAATACATCACTCAGAGAGCAGGAGCTAGGTTAGAAATACATTATCTAGAAATAAGAAGGGGTTGGAATTACATGTAGATATTCAGCATGACTATGCAATGCAGTATATTTATATTCAGAGAAAATGAACGGGAACTACTGCTTTTTTTTTTCAATTTTGTGTATTATAATATTGTAGATACAAGGTTGGAAACATTCTTAACCTGTATGTTTTGACCATCACGGTGGCAACAGGGCCGGTGCAACAACTAGGCGGCACATTTTGGGGGGACGGTGAAGGCAGCGCGAGAGGCCGGAAGCAGAGCAGACTGTTTACCTCACAGGGTGCTGCCATACTCTACTACAGCATGCTCCTGCTGCACCTACATGATCTCCTTGCTCCTGCACACAACTATGCAGGGTAAGAAAGGGGTACAAAATGGAGGGGGTTATATCAAAATGGGGTGGTGTATGTTAACAAAGAGGGGGTATGTAAAAATGTGGGGTATGTAAAAATGGAGACGGGGAAAATGGAGTAAGGGGGTGAGAGAGAAGAGATGAGAGAGGCGGTGGGAGACGGTGGTGTGAGAGAGAGAGAGAGAGAGAGAGAGAGGGTGTGATGGAGAAAGAATAGGGGTGAGGCAGAGAGAGAGAGGGTGGTGAGGAAGAGGGAGAGAGAGAGGTGGTGAGAGAGACAAAGGGGATGAGGGAGAGTGGGTTGAGAGAGAGAAAGGGGGTGAGATATAAGGCTCTGTGAGAGAAGGGGGCTGAGAGAGAGAGATGGGGGGTGAGAGAAAGGGGTGAATGGAGTGAGAGAGCTGGTGAGGAGGGAGCATGTGGGGGAGAATCTGGAGAGAAGTGGAGCATGTGGGGGAGAAGCTGGAGAAGAGAGGAACATGTGGGGGAGAAGCTGGAGAGGAGGGGATCATGTGGGGGAGAAGCTGGAGAGATTGTGTCAGGCAGAGGCAAGTCCAACCAACATACAAAAGATTCAAACATTTTGGGAGAATTATTTTTGTGTGTGGGGGTCACAGAGCTGAAAGTCCGCCTAGAGGGTAACAGTGCCAAATACCCTCGCACAGGCCCTGGGTGGCAATATATCACCTTCAATTACAATCCTTTAGATTGTAAACACTCACAAGCAGGTCCTTCATTATGTTTGTACCTGCTTGTCTGTCCTTATTTAGTATGTAACTCTGTTTATGTACAGTCATTTACACAACTCTCTTCCCCCATTGTACCAAAATGTGGAATATCCTGACACTTTACAAGTAAACAATAATAATAATTTGCTTAAATAGACCCTTAGTTGAACTAAGGCTTAGCACCATTTAGTGAATCTTGCAATTAATTCCACTAAAACTCAACTGAGTTCAAGCAGCAGTTATAGATGTATATGACAAAAAAACTGTATATATGATTATGCACCAGAAAAAATGTCAGATTGTTGGAAATATATAATTTGTAATTATAATTTACATATAAAAATATAACTTTAAAAAAACATATGCAGCTATTAATCAAACCAAACTGGCATAAGAGTTGTCCTGTTTAAGCAATGTGTCGAAAAGTATACAAACTCCAGCTTAACCACTATGCAGCTGGAAAAGAGTTCAGCAGAGGCACTTTTTTTTATATATAAATATATAGTGGTATAATAATAATAATAATAATAATAATAAAAAATATAAAATGTATATATATATATATATATTATCCAGAAGTCATTCTGATTCAAATCCAGAATCGTGCTCCTCTTCACTGCTCTCCTCTTCACTGTCTGAGTCTGAATCCGAATCATCATAGAAAGATATTGTAGCTTGGACTGGAAAGTTATTCAGCAAATCTGCTGCTTCTCTGTACATGTGATCAAATGACTTGGATTTGGGCCAAAATAGTCTTTAAAAAAACAAAAAAAAAACAATAAATATGTATTATCAGCTTTTTTAATGATAATATACAGCACATTACAGGATTGTTGAATTGAAGTCATGAAAATGCAGGAAGAACTATCCTGTACAACTGATGCTAATGTGCAACATTAATAAATGCAAAGAATAAAGTAAGCTAAATGAGTCATTTTAAAGCATTTAAAGCATTCCCAGGGACATTGAAATGAATGACTCCAAAATAAATGTTATAACTAGAGGAAAAGAGTCTTCTAATTCCGCACTATTCAAAGTAGGTCTTATCGCAAGACATCATATTAATAATTGCTTTTATTAGCAGAAAGTTAGAGCGCACAACTTTTGGGGAACCCCCTTCCTCAGATGACATATTCACAGCCTGTTCCCCTAACGTTGTGTGTTCTAACTTTCTGCTAATAAAGCAATTATTAATATGGTGTCTTGGGATGAGCCCTACTTTGAATAGTACAGACTCTTTTCTGTAGTACTACTGTTGATGTAAGCAGTGATATCCCAGCCATTCTTCATAGCACGCCCCAGCACAACAAAACACAACTATACCATTATCCGAAAAGAGAAAGGAGTGCGGTAAGATCAACTTTTACCTTAAATGTTATAACTAGAGACCGTTCCAAAGTGCGGGGGAAACAGTTTCAGGCGGGGAGAATCCCGCTTGTGCAGCCAACACAACGTAGACCAACAAAGTCTTCAAAATGCAGGTCTCCTCTAGGACAGAGGTACAAAGTATGTTTCTACTCACAAGTTCATAATTCAATTAATCATTCATTGTGACAGCCAAGAACAGAGGAGGAACAGCGTTTCAGGTCCCGATGAAAGGTCCATATGGGACCTGAAACGTTGTTCCTGCTCGGTTCTTGGCAGTCACAATGAATGAAGGATGGCATTCTGGACTTGTGAGTACAGATATTCTTTGTACCTCTGTCCTAGAGGAGAGCTGCACTTTGAAGAATTTATAAATAGAGAACGGAATGGGATATTTGGCCGCGACCAAACCGCCGCCACATCAGCTCACCACCTGGCACCTGACCGCTTGACTTTTCGCCGTGCGAGCTCTGACCCTGGCGCCATCTTTAAATGTCCGAGTCCAGCGCACCCGAGGTGGGTTCTCGTGGCGGCAGACCGCCGGTGGCGGTTTGGACGCGGCTAAATGTCGTACACCACAAGCATCGTTAATTCTGTCCATTGCTCTGTTTCTCTGTTGTGGTTCCCAATACATACATATAAATTAGACAGATATCTCAAAGTATCTTTCCTGGTAAAATATATTATAAATAACGATGTAAGTGTCATTGATGCAGTCACAAAACCATCACAATGACTTGCTCAGTGTCAACTGGATTAGATATTACAACATTATAAAAAAAAATACAAAAAAAAAGCATAATCAAATACAGAGAAATGGAAAATTACAAGTTTGTTTCACAATGACATTGTTGCTGTCAAAAACATCTGCTGCTAACATCCTGGAGTGAGTAGCAGTGAGTAGTTACATTACAGCTGCAATCAAGTAAAACATTAAACATGCAACAGTGTATCTGATATAAGGACTTACTCAATAACGTATTGTTACACTATTTAGAATCCTTTTCATAGCTTTTTACATTTTAGTCCCAATGTCAGATTCTGTGCAGAACCACAGCCAGTGCAATCCTTATTTCGACTATTGCTGTACAAAGAGCAATCATGCTAAATTATAAATAATTTAAAAATAAATACATTATAATAAATTAAAATAAAAGATAAATAATTAAAAAATAAATAATAACGAGCAAATGCTAAACACAGTGCAATCCTTAGTTCAATTATTGCTGTACAAAGAGCTATTACACATATGTGAGGAACGAGTTCCCATCTTTAGAGTGCCGCACAAATGATATCTAATGTCAATTTTCCTCTGATATAGATCACTTCACCATACGGTATGAGATCAAAATAATCGTGCCGAATAAGCCAATCTGCTTTACATGAAGGCAGGATTTCCATGCAATTACTATTATGCTTAACATGATAATATCAGCATTGCAGGTTACGCATGAGAACGTGTAGTCTGAGACATTCCAAAGTCACATGTGATATGTGTCAAGCTACTGTATAAAATTGGCGCATTTGTCATTAAATTGACAAGAAGAGACGTGACAAATGTTTCTGTAGTGGAAGCATTGTTGGCAAAGAGATAATGGGGAAAGACGGGGTTGCAGACATGCAAATGCTCCACAAATGGTATTTTTATTTACTGTACATTGTACGGTGGAGGGGTTTTGTCACTTTTTTTTACCCAGTTCCACCTGATGAAAGGTCCATATAGGACCTGAAACGTTGTTTCTCCTCTGTTCTTGGCTGTTATGATAAATGAAGAATTGCATTGTGAACTTGTGAGTGAGTAGAGCTTTACTTTGTACCTCTGTCCTAGAGGGAGACCTGCATTTTGAGGAATTTGTTTGACTTCTTTTTTTACCCACCATTACTTTTTTTAATGGTCTGGTTATACTCACATACCTCTCTACGGACGCACGCAGGAGAAACGAGCATCAGAAGGAAGCAGGACCCAGGTCGAGGAATATATAGAGGTAAGGGTTTTTCCCTCCCATCCCCGATTGGCATAGTGGTCCCCATTTTACCCTTCATACTCCATTCTCAACGGCGCTTCTCCACACCTATGGGTGTATAGACTGTATACCAGTGCGCACGACAGAACTTTATTTCAGATACTCACGTACCAGATTCACGTTGCATAGCCAGCAATCAACCTCACACTGATGAGACCCAAAAGGTCGAAACAGCTGTCTGTGAGTAGGTTTACTGGCTATGCACTTCTTAAACCCTGACTGTGCTGAAAAGCTGTGTAATACAGCAGGCATAAGATCATAGAGGTCCATGTTATAGTGGATGAGAAGTGCAGAGTGACACACTGTTCTCATTTGCATGTCATTACCCAGAATCCCCAGCTGCAGTGAAAACACTGTTTGCTGAGAGATAATGGGGTTGCAGACCTGTCTGAGACATGTGAATGCACCACGAATTGTATTTTTGTTTACATTCTGAGCATCTCTCCGAGATTCAACCCCCTGTTCGTGTTACCTGCAATAAAAGGAGTTGGAGGTAACACAACTCGCATCCTATAGTGGGATGTAGCTACTTCTGCATCTCCAGCAGTCATTGTCCTCCCATTCTTCAGGTTACAATACTAGCTTAGATTTTAGGAGCACATTCCTTTTAGGAGAACAGATTTCCCTGCAAATGTAAGCACCCTGATCAGCATTGCAGGCCCGTCTGCCAGGGAAAGACAAGAAGAATTGGATGAAGCACCAGAAGGAAACACTAGAACATCTAGATGTACTTCTTGGAAGCTTGGTACAAACTCCCCTCCCCTTCCCCCCCCACCCCCCCCCCCCCATCTTTCCAGATTAGTCCCTAACATCTGGCTTTCATCAAATACGTGTCCAAAAGCTTGTTTTTCCAGCAGTGAGGATAAAACACTGTAACACTTCTTACCTAACAGGATGATTGTACTCTGCAGGTTTCTGTTGAGCTTCAGGATTTTCACACTGGCTGAAGGCATATGGCTACATTAAGAGAGAGGGGAGGGGGGAAGGTTTAGCACATTGCCTGATTACTGTGCAAAAAGAGAGAAAAATGTTACCCCTGGAAACCTGTTTTCCAAATTACAGAGCACTGCGCGTGTGCTCAGGGTTGCTCTTTTGATTAGCCACTTTGCTACCCCATGGACCATCACTGGCACTGGCAAATCAGTATGATGCTAACGCCTATACAGGGGCTAAAATTAGGGCAAACACAGAAAAAAGCTTTTCTGCGATATGCCGGAGAGCTGTAATAATATTTAGTTTCCATATACTGCATGGAATGTACCTTGTGTTGTACTTAGTACAATGTCTCTCAACCCGTTGTCACCACCAGATGCCTTAGTTACACCAACCTGATGTGGTTTTAGCCTTTTGATGATTACAGATGTTCTATTGCATGTGTAATAATAAGATTTTTTGTTGTTGTTAATGAGCACTGTCCTAACGATAACACTGTAATTGACAGTGTCATTGTAAGTATAGCATTTGTTAATAATGACATAGAATTTAATGTTCTATTCTGTTTTATTTGAAATGTAATTAACTTTTTGATAAACGAATGGGGTCCCTTGGTATTTTAATCATTTAAAATGATTCCTTGAAGGGAAAAAAAAAAGTTTGAGAAATGCTGACTTTCTGGAATAATATTCTTAACGCGAGTAATGTCAGACCAACCCAGCATACAATTAATCTCTTACCTGATACACAGAGACAAAAGGGGCTATTTATTAGCGCTTTACAGCTGCAAAACCGGTGCGTTTTACTGATAAGACAATTGGCCATACATTGTAAAACTGTTTGTTTTCCACGGAAATGTTAAAAGTTTCAATATTATTTGAAAATACTTATAAATCTCAGTTATGTTATTTATTGTTAAAGGTGTAGATCAACTGCATTTAACCTATTTCATTTGCAGCTTACCTTAGGTCACTTTAGTCCTAGGTTAGACTGTCCTTTTAAGCGTGGTATGGCTCCTCCACCATAGATTAATATAAAATGTTTTTGGGAGATGGTTTTCATATCAGAATTGAAAATGCAGTGATTTGAGTGATACTCACCAGGCTTTGGGTTCTCCTGGCCTCGGATGGGTCTGGTCTGGAGCTGGTAAGAAGCCAGGGTCTCCAGAACCCTACATGAGATCTGCAATTAGTGAAACAGGCAATAAGTGCACCAGATGTTGATGTGATTGCATGTTTTCAGTTGAAATCTATTTGAAAGTGTTCTGTACAGTAATATGTCAGCTCTTTATTGCTGGTAACATTAAGAGTCCAGGGTATCAGCAAAGGGTGAATTGTTGTAAAATGGTAAGATGCAATAAATATATTACTGTATTAATACATACAACAAAGACACAATTCTATAGAATTTATATATTTTAGATATACTAACAATGGAAACTTGTCTACGAATAGCATATTATCATATAAATAATCATTCCAATACTGTATTGTTATTACGTAAATGAATAATAATAATAATAATTTTATTTATATAGCGATTTTCTACCAATGGGACTCAAGGCACTTAATACAATGAAATAATAATTATTGTATAGCACCAACAGTGTTTGCAGCATTTTACAATACACATGCAGACTAATCAATTTCTACTTCATTATTAGCATTCTGTACTGCACATGCGACACCTACTGTAGCAAAAATACTGTAAGCTGTATGCTTATACAGTATACATTAGTGACTGTGTGTCTTCCAGAACACAGGAAATGGTATAAATAAAAGTACATGAGCTGTACCCTTCTGTGCCATGTACTGTAGACACTCCATGTATTGTGAGAGATTAGATATAATTCGGTTATATTACATAATTCACTATATATTTAAATTGCTCTGAAACACTGTTTATTAATAATATATAACTACATATATGTCATGCAACAGAACTGGATATTACTTGAGAAACTGATAAGACCACTGTATGGGTCAATCTTTTTTAATGGTGGGCTGTATTAGTTGATTTCATTTTAGGAGCCAATAAGAGGTCACCTCACAGCACACAAAGTCATCTTCTGAATGTAAAAAAAGGCATTTCATTTAAAGGGTAAGGACAGACACAAAACCTCATTTATCATCTTAGGATGAAAGGATTTCTAACCAAACACATTATAGAAAAGTAAGCAGTTTAATGCTAAACTATCAATGTAGAAGGGACACACAGTATGTGCACTTACCGGTGGCGTCCTCTCCTGAGTGGTCCCCTTGGTTCACCAGTACATCCCACTGGTAGACAGTGCCTGATACACTTACAGCTATAGCAATCTACAGAATGTGATGGTAAAACACGAGCTCCCCCACGGGTGTCCTTAACCAGTGTCTGCTCCATACTCCAGTGATTCCTGTGCTGATCTAAATGTTCTGTCTGCCCGCTGTAGGAAGCCCCTTTTATACCCCATCTCAGGCCAGGAGTAAACCAGCCCAGTGTTTACACTACAGATAAACAGACTTGGGTTGGAGTGTGAAAGGGGGTGACCCTCACCACTGGATGTTTAGACTCGTGCAAGCTTCCAAATGGCCTGGGGAGAGATATGACAAGGATGTGTTAATCACACCTCAACAGACACATGCCAGATCATGGAAAGCACACTCCGTGGGCTGCTCATGTACCTGGTGAATAGCGTTTCGTGATATTTCATTATTTTGTTGCCACATCTAGCAACTGACTGTGTTTTCTAAAATGTATTTCAGAGATGGCATTTAATTTATGTAACCCACTTCCCAACTTGTATTTTAAATATTTCTCAAGCAAGAAAACGATGCTTTTCGTGTACATATTATTAGTGACATGAATAACTGTCATTTATATTATTATGTAGCTGCAATTCTGCAACAGATATATCAAAGAAACAGAATCCCATTGACATATATGGAGTGTTTTTTCCCTGTAGAAATGTGGTCCAGGTTTTCTGCACCAGTTTTGCAGTCGAGATTTAGTTACATTAATTACTCTCAAAATGTGTAAATTCCATGGATATTGTCCTATTGTTTTATTCCATTGTTCTACGTGTGTTGGCTGAGAAAACGTTCTGACTTTGATGTGGTCTAACTGATAACATTTTACTGTATGTAGACAGCTAGTCGGTTAAACTAAACAACCATTGCACAGAAAAGTACAATGACCTCAAAACTGTCACATGGGGGCTACTGAAGCATAACCAGTCTTAACAATGAAACAGAGCTGCGTCTGCTGCTAAAGATGAAAAGCATGATTAGATCAGTGTCAATATAATTGAAATGAGCATATATGTACATACAATGGTAACATTCATTATTAAGCATTTATTAAGTGACTAAATGCTGTTTTGATGTTTTTGCGTTTTCTGACATTCGTAAAACAAACCTAACTGGGTTACTTGGTTTTGATAATTATGTTTGTGTGAAGTATAAAGATTTATGTGTAAAACATGAACATATATTTGGCTAGCAGCCGGGGCTGCTGTTTCTGGATCTCTGTCACATCTATTTGTTTTTTATTCGACATTTACAAAACTAAAGAAATATAATATTTTGTATGTGGGAGGATGAGGAATGATATGGGGTGAAACTGGCATTATGCGAGGGTTGTGTCAGCTATAGACAAGAGTCAGAAGCCACAGCAAATCAACTGTGCTGCAGAGCTTTGAACAGCAAAGTTAAACAAATATATAATGTTTCTACAAGAATAAAGGTCTGCCTAATTAAAGTAAAAATAATATCCAAGAATTAAGGATATTATGCCCAATTCAAAAATGCCCAATGAAAAAAAAAATGAAATCTAAAAATGTATGGTATTTTCTTCCTGGAACAACAACAATTGTTTCATTTCTGTATAATAGTTTTAAAGCTAATTCCCACATTTTATACGTGTTAGGTGCGAAAAGTTTTATCTCAGAACATATAAATGGTGGTGGAAAAGGCTCGTGTCTCTTTCTTTCTCACCTCTTAGTGGTGTTTAAAAAAAAAAAAGGATAGAAAAGCAAACACAGTGGCCTTATCAGATTGGCAGAAGGGGGGTTTTGAACTAAGAATATGTTCACAGATGGTTTAGGGAGAGATTTGACAGGTCAGGGCTAATCAGAGATGTTCATGGGAATATTTGGATTGAAGACATCCAGCAGGCTCATCTGTGTCAGGCTCAACATAAAAAAAATGGTATTCTGCTTACTGGGCTAAATTCATACTAAAGCAATGTAAACTGCTTTACATCACAGCATTGGCTGGTACATTCTACGGATGTGAAACTGTGTATTACATATTGCATGTTAGTTGTACATGTCTTTCATTAGCATTGTAGAAACACTTCCGACGTTTAGAATTGTTTATTACTGTTTGAGATTTTGTTTCTGATTGAAATTTACAATCCAAATACACATGTTGAATGTTGGAGTAATATGTGTTTCTAGCAGATTACCTACAGTACATGTAACACAATGGTAGAAATCCTGATAACCCCCCTCCCAGGATATAACACCCATTCATTGGTTTTCTAAGTGGATCCTATCTCGTAATTGGAAAATGATGCTTTGAACCTAAAACATGTAGTAACATTTTAAATAATAAAAAAAATAAAACACGGGGTTGATAACTTGTGCATGTTTAAGAGGCGAGCACTGATGTAAAACAGCCACATTTAGCCATTTATAAAATTGCATTGTTTTCCAATAATATAGTTTGTGATACCTTTTAATGGACCAATATATCAGTGCTACAATGTTGTCTTGTTCATAAGATTTAGAGATCGCAGAGGTCTCCTCATCAGAAAACATGCAATGCAGAGACCCCTGCAGTCTCAAAAGCTATGCAAATAATTATTTGTATTCTCGTTTATGAAATAATTACGTACTGTGTCCGCACCATACGTAATAATACTATCCCTCCCCCGACCCCCCCTATATAACACCGATAGTGTACGCAGCAGCGCTATACCTTTGGTTTTAGTACCAAAGTCCACCAGCTTCAAAACCTGGGCAATAATAGTTGAAAAATATACCATCAGATTTATCAAAGATGAAAAAATACCCACTGAAATTTCTTTGATATATTTTGGGATATTTTTGCACCAGTTGTGAATCCAGCAATTTCTGATACATGACTACATTGTCTTATAGAAATGATACCCACACTCAATAATAACAATAATACAGTATGTATCTACTCTGGTACCAATTTAGGCATGTACTCTTCTTGAGGTATGTGCTATATACAGTAAGTGATGCTAGTTTTTTTTAACAGATTAAAAAAATGTAAACAGAAAAACACTAAATATGTTGATTAAGTGAAGTTTAAAGCAATTTCCCCAATTCTGAAGCGTGTTGACTGATAAAGATACCTGCGAGATGCAAGATGAAAATCCCTCTGTATGTTGCCATCTACTTCCTGTATTTCCTTTTGTTCCTTGAATGGGTATGACATTTGTAACCATTACTTTTTCGCTCCCCTCGTGATAGTTTTTGTGATAGTTTTCGTGATAGTTTTGTTAACCACTGATATTGCTTGTGGAACATCAATGCCCTATAGCATATAGATCCTCAGAAGGTCACTAGTTTTTTTTTAATGTAACATTATCTCATTTTAACCTATCGATATCCAGACTGACATTACGATTTTGCACTTTACTAACACACGCTATTTTTGCATCTCATTAGCTTTGAAGACCCTCATTAATAAGAAAAATAACATGCCTCCCCTATTTACTGAACGTCAGGTTATTAAGTAGAAATTGGCAACCTTCTGAGGATCTAGCAGTGTGTAATAAGGCAGCCATATGCTTATAGGGATCCAAGTTTTCAATAGACAAGAAGCAAAAGGGGACACTGTGTTCTCATTTGCATGTAATTTCCCAGAATCCCTGGCTCCCGTGGAAGCATTGTACACTAAACGATAATGGGGAAAGGCAGGGTTGCGGACCTGTCTGAGACATGAATGTGCTCACAAGTGGTATTTTTTATTTCCTTTACACTGTACGGTGGAGGGTTTTTGTCACTTTTGTACTCACCATATGGTAACGTGTCTTGTATGAGTCTAAAGCATACTTAACACTTAGATCAGGAATGTTATTGCACAAGTATATGTATAAAGAACTATCTTTCTACTAAACAAAGTCACATGCTGCAACAAATCTAGATTATTCCCACAGTATACAGTACAGTATACTGAGCATAGGATGCTTCAAAATGGCCTATTCAAATGTAGATTTGTATTTGTTCAGTTCTTGTAGCCCTATTAGTCCTCCCGGAGAAGTGGAATTTTTTTTGTAGGTTGTGAACTGTGATTCCGTAATGGGAGCCAACATGAGCGATAGGTAGATGAGCTTAGGGTGTACAGAGCTTTCAAAACATCATATGTATATCCTCAAATGTAGCAGTGTGACTCTATAATGTCTCTATAAAGAACTCTCACATTCAGTGCCACACTGGGAACACTGGGCACGTGCCTGGGGGCCCCGTAGGTTGCAGTGGGCCGGTGCTGCGGCTCCCTATGTACAGTAGCCCGGAGGTCACTGTCATCCATACTCTCCCTCCTCCTGCCAGGGCCAGGATCCAACTTCTGTTTGACGGAGGAGGGAGCTGCAGAGTCCCCGGACCTCAACCAAGGAAAGGAGTGTGTAGGGAGGGGGGCGAGGGATGGTGTGTGTGTTAGAGAGGGGTGTCTCTTTCCTTTTCCAGAGCGGCCTTCCTCCTGCAGCGTCACGTTGCCATGATGCTGCAGGAGAGCTGCTTTCAGGAAAGGCCCCTAACATTTTGTTGCCTAGGGGCCAGAGGGGTCTTAATCCACCACTTCTCCCCTAATAGAACCTACAACCAATTTACACTATGTAGATTTGACTAAGTACAAGTTTTTTGTTGTTGTTTTTTAGATCTGGATCATGTACAATCACAAGCTACCAGAATTGTATATAAGATATTGTACATAAAAATACCACTTGTGGTGCATTTGCATGTCTCAAACAGGTCTGAAACCCTGTCTTTCCCCATTATTGCTTAGCAAACAGTGCTTCCAATGCAGCCAGGGATTCTGGGTAATGACATGCAAATGAGCACAGTGTGTCACTCTTTACTTCTCATCCATATAAGATATAGAAAAACATTAGAGATACTTTAATATTACATTTTGCGGCATTGTCTCTCAAAGTAATTAATATGAATGATAAATCAGCAGTCATAGTGTTAGATTGCTCACTGACCCTTTTAAAGTCTGAGTTGCAGAGACAGAGAAACTAGAAGGGTTGAACCTTCTATGTAAGTAATGGCATTAATTGCTTTCCAATTTAGGTGACAGATTGACCCTGGATGACCTGGTTGTCACCACCAAATGGAAGGCTAGAGAGGATCAAGAGGACACCAGAGATCGCTGGTCACCGGCCATGGTGCAGAATTAGACACTTCTCTGGCTCCATAACAGTTCACATGCATCTGTTTAATATAGAAGATATTTTAGACTCTTGTTATTTTCTACATAATAAAACTGCAGCATTGTCCCTCCACTATGTATGTATGAGCTTCTGATTAGATCACAAAGGTTATGTCATTTATATGTTGCGATATTCCTTCTTGTGTATTTTCTGTGATAACATCTGGAAAACTATCAAGCACATCTTAAATGGTTAAATAGCTGTTAAACAGACAACAAACTAATATGGTGCTTTCACTTTACTAATGTAGAAAGTTTGTTTTTTTGGTATGTCTTCTGCATATAGTGATGTTCCATTGACAACCCCAAAGTTAATATGGACAATATGTAATTGGTGCATCACTCAAATACAGTAATAATAAACTTCATATTGACGTAAGGACTAATATATGCCGGGAACATTGTTCGTTTTTATCAATTTCTGCCAATAGAAACTTACAGGCGTTTGATGAATCTTTGGTCTCATGTGATTTCAGTTCTGGATTTGTACCCATAATATAATTCTCTTCATTTTATTCTATATATTTTCACACTGTCTTTGTCCCTTTTAGAGGGTAAATGCTCATGTTTGTCAAAGTACAGGTGGTCCTCGGTTATCCGACGCATTGTGTTCCTCAAAATGGCGTTGGATAGCGAAGCGTCGTAAAGCGAATCACATTTTCCCATAGGAACACTGTTTAAATCGGGTTCCGTTCCTGAAGGCATTTTTAATAGTAAAATATACAAAATATTTCACTCAGACAATAAGATATGCAGCACACATAGATTATGATCTAAACATTATATTTATTGATTCCAGAACTGTATAATAAAACTATATTCTGTACAGTAATGTACATTATGAGCAAAAAAAACAAACATCAATTATTGGAGGAAGATGATTGAGGGTACAGTATCTTCAACGGATAACAGACTTCTTGGAGGTGATATAGGTGGACTTTAAGGTTTGGGCATCTTGAAAAAGCTCTTCAATGAAGTCTGGACAGATCCTTTCCTTTTCTGCCTGTAGATTTCTCTATAGCAGCTGATTAGGTTGGACACCCCGCGACTGACTGACTCCGTTCAATGTTGGGGTAATTTTCCTCAAATATGCCACAATCAACATTTTGGTTGCTAAAGATTTACGTGGATGTGCCACTTCAGCAGATTGGTGGGCCTCTTCTTCAGCAATTTTTTGCTGTTCTAATTGCATCAGGTCTTCATTGCTCAACTCGTTAGAATGCGAGGCGAGCAACTCCTCAATATCCTCAGTTTCCACCTCCAAGTTGAGATCTCTGGCCATTTGCACAGCAGTTTCTGTAACCTCTGCAACAGTCTCTGTAATGCCTTGGACATCTGAGACAAAATCAGGACACAATTTACGCCAAACACCCTTTAAATTGGATTGTTGGACCTCATTCCATGCCTCTCCAATGTTTCTTACTGCATGGAGAATGTTGTAACCCTTCCAAAATTCTTTCAAGTTTGGACCTCCTTCCACATCAGTTGCTCTGATGGCCCGGGCAAATGTTCGCCTAAGATAGTAGGCCTTGTATCAATGAGGTGGTGTTGGGGGCATGAACATCACCATGATGTTTGGATGGTGGTCATCCAGGTACATGGGATGGCCAGGAGTATTGTCCAGGAGCAGCAATGCTTTAAATCAAGGTTTTGCCTTGTGCAATATAATTGCACAGCTGGAATAAAATGATATTGGAACCAGTCCTCAAAAAAGCTCTCTGTCTCTCCTTTCTCAGAGCGCTTTATAATGTTTTGTTTGGTCTCTAAAGTAATAGATTTTCTATTCCTTTTTGTAGCAACATCACTTTGCTTTTTGCTTTTATCAGACATGGTTAAGGGCCTAAAATACACCACTAAACCTTCACACAGACTGTTCAGAATGATTTCCCTGACCTACAGCCTTCTGATGTGGCAATTGTTGCAATTTTGCAAAGCGTCGGATAAGCCGTTCAGGTGTCGGAAAAATGGCCATAGGGATGCATTGAATAGCGTTGGATAAGCCATTCGTCATAAAATGAAGCGTCGTTGGTTCGTCTGCCAGATGGAAAAATTAACAAGTTTAGTTAATGACACTGGCAAAAATTTTCTAAAAACCTGGACACCATGGCTGGCACAGACGGACATCCCTGGGGTAGAAAGAGATACAATTTGGCTTTGATAGTAGCAGATGCGTTCTCTCTTGATGGAGGACCGGCCGAGTTGATATGGAGTATAGAATAGAGGATGGACACTCATAGGGCCTAGAAGAGCTCAGAACCCAAAACACTAACTCCGAGGGGCCGGTGGTCCTAGGCCGCAACCGGATGGATGGTAGATGTTTGATTCATAGAGACGGAAATAAACTTGCATCGGGAGGCAGACCCGCAGCCACCCTCCCCCCACCCAACCCCCCTCTTGTCTTCCCTTCCCCCCTCTACCCATTGTTGACTGGTGACTGGTGTTAATGCTAGAATAACTTCAATATAAAAACTGTAATGGATGTCATAACCATTCTTGTATTGCATCAGAAAACCAATAAAATCAAAGTTATAAAAAAAACAAAAAACGAACCGTCGTAAAACGAGGACTGCCTGTATTTAGTTTATCCTGCATACAGATATTGCTATATATAAAGTATGTAAACTCTCTCTCTCTTTACTTAAAACAACATTGGGTAACAAGCTGCGCAATATGTTATTGTAAGGAATCGGGGAACACGTCCTCTGCGATGTGTTCCCTCCTTACCTGTTGTCTCGCAGTCCTCTACTCTGGCACCAGGGCATGCACGCACCCCCGCTCTGCTTACAGAGCGCGCACGCATGCGCAGCTCTTCTAGAGTGCCACGGAGCTTAGCTGCGCCCCCTCGGACGCGCCGTGCTTCTCTCGCGCACGGCGTGCACAAGTAACGTCGTGCACCGCTCCTCAGCTGCGTGGCAAGTACTTACAGCCCACTTGTCTCCTGCAGCCAATCCTTGCCTCCGCGGAGGCCGTGCCTCCGTTCTGTCCCTCTTGTGACAGGTTCCTATGTGCTTTAAATATCCTACGGTTCCTGTCTTACGTTGCTGAGCATAACTAGTTGTAGCCTTGTGCTTCCACATCTGTTGTGCTTGCTCCCTGTCTTGTGCTTCTCTTTACAGTTAACCCTTCGTGTACCGACCCGGCTTGTACTCCTGTGGATACTGACCCCGGCTTACCCTCGACTCTGCTGATTTCTCCAACACTGACAACGGCTACATGGATTACTACTATTCTGACCTCTCCAACCCCAGACCACGGCTATACAGACTTTGACCATTCTAATCTCTCCAACCCAAGACCTCGGCAAGTAACTGGACTAACCCACTCTCGCCAACCCAGACCCGGCTACGTTGACAATCCGCCTGCCAGGCACAATTTCGCTGCTGTGGGTACGTGGTTCAATTCTTCCCCACCTCAGTACTGGGGTTCTGTCTTGCTCGTGGGCAGCGCAAGCGTTACAATTATATATATATATATATATATGTAACATCGCCGGAAGAAGAGATCAGTGTATCTCGAAAGCTCGCACAAATAAAAGCATTTCGTTAGCCACAGAACGGTATCATCTATTTATTTTTTGATTATTGAAGCTCGGCTAACACACGGTACTGATACCTCTACATGTATATATATATATATATATATATATATATATATATATATATAGTATACACAAAGAAGCGAATATCGCGTCACTACCAATAAATAAAGCAAAGTCTAAACCTACCTAAGTCAGAGAAATATATCTGAAATAGTTATAACAGAAATGTAAGCTGTAGGTGGTGCTAGAGGAAGGAGATAGATATGGAAACACAAAAAAGAAAACCTCTAAAATAGCACTCAGACAAATGTTTGCAAAGAATAAAAGGGGTACTTTAATTAAATTTGAAAAAAATAACAGACATACAAACAACTAACTGGAGAACCTGCCTGACTAATGAATAATAGGAGAACCAATGGACAAAGAGAAATAAAAAAACATAGAATGCAACATGTAATAATAGACCCAAAATAATATAATGCCCCTAAGAAACTGGCTCACTGTGGGAACATAAGTTCCCACAGTAAAGCGATAATGACCGGCCGGTCACCACATGTATAAGAAACTATAGAGCATCACAGGTCTACACATATAAACATGAAAAAATTACACAAAGAATAACATAAGTGTTATGCTGATTGCAGTAAAAAATGTCACTAGCAAGATATAAACCTATTGCAACTCAGGTGATGCTAGGGCAAAGGAGACATAAATGTATGTATATTTAGTGACCCAAATACATATATCAAAGCAGATGGGAAACAAAAACAGGGAGAGATATAATAACCCAAGATACTCAGCTCCTTGATGTAAAGATACTGCATACAAAGATCAGCACAGCACTGTCCACTGGAAAAGTCCAAAAATATAGGACTAAATTGGTTGTCCAAAATAGGGCAGGGGCAGGCAGGATCAACAGCAGCAAAAATTAAAATTAGCCCACTAACGCGTTTCGGCAACTAAGCCTTCCTCACGAGTGGTACTAAGGCTATGTGGCAGGGGCATTTAAATAGTAAGCAGACAATTGCAAAATTCGCGCCAAAGAACACATGAAACACATATAATCAATTTCATTACTTGATACAAGCTCTTAATTAGTGTCGGCGATGTTCCGGCAGCTGTGTAGACAGGTGTATTAGTGCTGGGGTGATCCCAGTATCCACTTCCTGAAGCGAGGTGTCCTATCAAACTCTCACGAGAGTTGTGCACCAAGCTCCACACATGCGCACTGTAGTATAGCTGTTGCGCCCGCCATCTTTGTTATGGTTAGAGGCTTTTGCCATTAATGACATCATTATCATAAGTAAACGGTCTCACGAGACTTGTCCCTTGCATCCCGCACATGCGCAGTATATATTTCTCTGTTGCGGCGGCCATTTTTGAAAGGGTAAAGTAGCCCTCAAAGGAGTTCTATTCCTCTTTGAACGATAACGTAGGGGCAAATTCTCGCGCATGGGCAGCACATGTTGAAGTGCCCAGACACCTTATTCAAAGTGTCACAGCAAGAAAGTTTGACCACTTTGGATAGCAGTAGAAGCGTCCTTTGTATATTCATGACATCTTTGATTCACAGTGCAGCAGTCACACATTAAAGCATTTATTTGGTGCATCTTTGGTAGGAATTTCATCCTTTAAAAAATATCCTCTCTGATTGGTTGGGATCTTGGTCTTTTTATAGGTGGATACCCATACACATGGGGGGAATGGTATAGCATCTGGACAGTAGGGTAACATCTCAGGCAAGTACAGAGACAGCCTGCATATAGGGGATAAAGGCTGATCTATGATGACGAAAGAAAATAAAACGAAGGTTAAAGCAAAGTTTAGAGAACATCCCGCAGCTTGGTCAAAACACATCAATGACACTATGATTGGGAAACAGAAAAATAAAAGAAAGTGTTAATATACCAAAATCTCCACAAATATAATAAAAGGAGGACGGTAATCACAGAAAACTGTCAAGACTGCTAATAAATTAATATAAAAAACAAATCAAAACCTAATTCCTTTAAACCAAAAATCCTCCATAAAACGTATATAACACTATTACTTAAATGTTCCCATAAAGAATCCACAGTAACTCCTATGTTTAAAAAAAACAAATTAATAGTTTTAAATGCAGTAAAGACAAAAATAGTAGATGTAATAAACAGGTCACATTATAGGAACATAGAGAAACCCAAATAGTCATTAAGACCATTTGGGAGCATTGAACCTAGCATAACAATCCACCTGCATTCGTGTTGTAAGAGTGTTCTCTCCAAGTCTCCCCCGCGTATTCCCAGGGATACACGCTCTATAGCAAATGCAGAGAGAAGCGAATTGTCTGCATTGTGTTCCTGCAGAAAATACAACACGAATGCAGGTGGATTGTTATGCTAGGTTCAATGCCTAGGTTTTGATTTGTTTTTTATATTAATTTATTAGCAGTCTTGACAGTTTTCCGTGATTACCGTCCTCCTTTTATTATATTTGTGGAGATTTTGGTATATTAACACTTTCTTTTATTTTTCTGTTTCCCAATCATAGTGTCATTGATGTGTTTTGACCAAGCTTCGGGATGTTCTCTAAACTTTGCTTTAACCTTCGTTTTATTTTCTTTCGTCATCATAGATCAGCCTTTATCCCCTATATGCAGGCTGTCTCTGTACTTGCCTGAGATGTTACCCTACTGTCCAGATGCTATACCATTCCCCCCATGTGTATGGGTATCCACCTATAAAAAGACCAAGATCCCAACCAATCAGAGAGGATATTTTTTAAAGGATGAAATTCCTACCAAAGATGCACCAAATAAATGCTTTAATGTGTGACTGCTGCACTGTGAATCAAAGATGTCATGAATATACAAAGGACGCTTCTACTGCTATCCAAAGTGGTCAAACTTTCTTGCTGTGACACTTTGAATAAGGTGTCTGGGCACTTCAACATGTGCTGCCCATGCGCGAGAATTTGCCCCTACATTATCGTTCAAAGAGGAATAGAACTCCTTTGAGGGCTACTTTACCCTTTCAAAAATGGCCGCCGCAACAGAGAAATATATACTGCGCATGTGCGGGATGCAAGGGACAAGTCTCGTGAGACCGTTTACTTATGATAATGATGTCATTAATGGCAAAAGCCTCTAACCATAACAAAGATGGCGGGCGCAACAGCTATACTACAGTGCGCATGTGTGGAGCTTGGTGCACAACTCTCGTGAGAGTTTGATTGGACACCTCGCTTCAGGAAGTGGATACTGGGATCACCCCAGCACTAATACACCTGTCTATACAGCTGCCGGAACATCGCCGACACTAATTAAGAGCTTGTATCAAGTAATGAAATTGATTATATGTGTTTCATGTGTTCTTTGGCGCAAATTTTGCAATTGTCTGCTTACTATTTAAATGCCCCTGCCACATAGCCTTAGTACCACTCGTGAGGAAGGCTTAGTTGCCGAAACGCGTTAGTGGGCTAATTTTAATTTTTGCTGCTGTTGATCCTGCCTGCCCCTGCCCTATTTTGGACAACCAATTTAGTCCTATATTTTTGGACTTTTCCAGTGGACAGTGCTGTGCTGATCTTTGTATGCAGTATCTTTACATCAAGGAGCTGAGTATCTTGGGTTATTATATCTCTCCCTGTTTTTGTTTCCCATCTGCTTTGATATATGTATTTGGGTCACTAAATATACATACATTTATGTCTCCTTTGCCCTAGCATCACCTGAGTTGCAATAGGTTTATATCTTGCTAGTGACATTTTTTACTGCAATCAGCATAACACTTATGTTATTCTTTGTGTAATTTTTTCATGTTTATATGTGTAGACCTGTGATGCTCTATAGTTTCTTATACATGTGGTGACCGGCCGGTCATTATCGCTTTACTGTGGGAACTTATGTTCCCACAGTGAGCCAGTTTCTTAGGGGCATTATATTATTTTGGGTCTATTATTACATGTTGCATTCTATGTTTTTTTATTTCTCTTTGTCCATTGGTTCTCCTATTATTCATTAGTCAGGCAGGTTCTCCAGTTAGTTGTTTGTATGTCTGTTATTTTTTTCAAATTTAATTAAAGTACCCCTTTTATTCTTTGCAAACATTTGTCTGAGTGCTATTTTAGAGGTTTTCTTTTTTGTGTTTCCATATATATATATATATATATAACTTTGGGAGACCGATCATTTAGGCGATGGGATAATTATGCCACCCTTTGTCACAGTATGTAGACTTTTACCTGTAGCCTTTGGTGGTGAGGATGTCCAGTTATATCAAGGATACTACAGATTTCATCAACAGGCTCTCTGATCTGACTGTGGATCTCAAGGATACACTTCTTGTTACTATGGACGTCTCCAGCCTCTATACTAACATCACTCATACAGAAGGGTTGGAGGCCATCAAGGACCACTTCAGCAATTACGGTGACTATACTGGACCCCCCTCTGAGTTTCTGCTCCTTTTGACTGACATTGTGTTACACAAAAACTTTTTTAAATTTGAAAAAAGTTTTATCTTCTGCTCATGGGAACAGCTATGGGGTCTAATATGACTCCTTCATATGCTAATTTATTCATGGACCAGTATGAACAGATGCACATCCTAAACGACTCCCCTCTTTCTCATCATATTATCAAGTACATGAGCTATATCGATGATGTGTTTATGGTGTGGAGTGACTCGGAAGTGGAGCTATTAATGTTCTTGTATTACCTGAACAACATTCCATCGAATAGTCGCTTCACCATGAATTATAGCCCAAGTAAAGTTACCTTTCTAGACACTGTGGTGTATAAGGGTGCGGCCTCACTGTTGACCAGGATTCACCAGAAGAAGACGGACAAAAACACTCTACTTCTGGCCACCAGCCATCATCCCATACCATTGAAGAGAGGATTACCCTACTCTCAGTTCCTTAGAGTAAGGAGAATTACCAGCAATCAGGAGTGGTGTGATCAAGCGTTATCTGCAATGGCCAAACGGTTCCTGGATAGAGGATATGACAGGCGGGAGATTGATGCTGCCCTTAAGAGGGCCAAACGAATCCACCGTGGCCAACTCCTTGGACCTGCTACAACATCACAAGTCTTAGACCATTTTAATGTGACCAGCACCTATAGTACTGCCTCAGGGATGATTAAGAAAAGTATACTAAATCACTGGCATATACTTATTAATGACATAAAAATAGGCAAGCACTTTTTGAATCCACCTTTATTTTGCTACAGGAGAGGGCGGAACATCGGTGACTCTTTGACGCAATCTGACCCAGTGTCTAAGTACAGTAATCCCACGAACTGGCTGACCAGGACACCAGGAGTGCACAACTGCCATGGGGGTATGAATTGCCAACATATGCTCTTAGGCAAGAATTTTGCACACCCGCACAGTGGCAAGGCTATAAAAATAAAGGATTACATGAACTGTGAGAGCTGCTTTGTTGCACACTTTATCCGATGTCCGTGTGGCCTTTATTATATAGGCAAGACAACTCAGATGCTTAAAGAGCGAATATGTCTTCATAGATCGACTATCAGGAAGGCTTTACTGGATACAGGTGACAGGGACGGCATGAAATTACAACCAGTCGCTAGACATTTAAAAAAACTTAAGCACAGCCTTGCCACCATGCACTGCATGCCCAACCTGCAGGCCCACGCCCACCCTCTGGGGGGGCGATAGGGGCAAACTGTTACTCCAAGGATTATTTTTTAACTCAATACTATGGCCCCAAGAGAGCTAAATGAGGCTTTTAAACTTGGTTGTTTCCTTTGAGCCTCTTTCTATGTTCTGCTCCCATTTCTCTCTGCATCTGGCTAACTACCTACTTTGGAAATGTGCCCTGTATGTTTCTTGATTTGCCCACCCCCTCTAGGGGTTGTGTATCCCCATGCTAGATAGGATTTTTGCCCAGGTGTTTTTTCACTTGTTTCCACCTGACTCATTGCTGTCAGGTATATTTGCAATGCTGTGTGACCTTGTTTTTATTTCCCTACCCCGTCATTCACGTTTGTCCCCCACTTGTGTTTTTGAGGCCCACACTGCGCTCTTGACGGCTCTCCCACTGTCGGTGCTGCGGCTCGTGTCCCTGATGGGCTATGACTCTGTCCACGCATGCACAATCTTCTCCTGACTGGTTGTTATAGTGTTATGATGCCTAGGCCTGATTACCCAGCAATGGAGGACGCCTTACCCTTCACACATAAAAATGGCTTCGCTCACACGCATGCTCAGATTTTGTTCCTGTACTGGACTGTTCCTAGCTGTCTAAGATGGCTGCCGCAGGTCAGTGATGATGCCTCGTGATGTCATGTGGTGTTCTAATTAGTCAATTAGCCTCCTCTAATTGATTACACTGGGTTCTGTTTTTGGGTATAAATATCTTTCTGTGCCATTGTTCTCCAGCCAGTCCTGAGGAAGGTCCTTTCTGGACCGAAACGTTGGATTAAGTGTGCTTTGTATTTTTAAATACAGGTTTTCTTTGTATAGCTTAGCCTCCCGGCAGCTACTTCTTTTTCCTGGGCCTTTCCTCTGTCAGTCCTGTTAGTGCAGGCAGTGGAAAAGTTAATTCCTTCTGTAGGCCTGTGTGTGTATTACAGCCTTGGATGATGTAATCAGTATTTAAGGGCAGGCCTAGCAACTTCTGAGGATGTCAATCTGAGGGGTGGATACTGGTTGGAACACACCTTGTATGTGTGGGCCTATCAGTATCCAGATCTGGCTTGCTATGAGTCAGAGTTACAGACACTCCCCAAAGATGATAAATTCTGACATCCTCCAAAATTATCTGTTCAGTCCAGTTAAGTTCAGTCCAGTCCAGTCCAGTCACTCCAAAGAATGGGGTCAAAGAAGAAAAAAAGGAGTCTCTTCCTCCCACCCATGAGAGGATGGGAGGGGAGGGAAGAGGAGTAGGCCTGAGTCAGGGCTCTGACTATGAGGAGAACGAGTTAGAGGAGATGTGGAGGCTACAGTCATGAAGAAAAGGGAGACAAAAAAACAGCGCACAACGCAAATAGTGAAGTATGAAAGTAACAAGTGAATATTAAAATAGGGGATAAATATTCTGCGTATATCAAGGTATTAGGACATAAACATTGAGTGTGTTAAACACACAAGTTACTACTCGGCGGCCGCTCATACAGGAGTCAGGAGTATTTTTCCCTTGGCAGGCATCTGGGACAGCAGCTGCGATGCTTTTCCTTCCTAGGAACACCTGTGCATTCGGTCACCGTCTCTGTGGGTAACTCCCCTCTGGTCAGCTGGGCTCCAGACGGATCGAGCAATCTGCAGCCTGCAGACGCACTGGGAGGGTCCCCGGATTGATCAGTGAGAACCTGGGTGGTTCGCAGAGCTCTCAGTTTAGTGCAGCCACAAGCAGGGGTGAACTGGCTGGCTGGGAATGAAACTCCAATATGTCACGTTGTTGCTCCGTTGCGGGACGCTGCGGAGTGACGTCACAGTGGCGATTTCAAAAGTACACAGCAAAAGCGGAAAAAAGTCTCTAAAGTGCCCAAATTGCACACATAGGATAGAGTAGCAATAAAACACTTGGACCAATTTTATCCTAGTGCGTCTGCAGGCTGCAGATTGCTCGATCCGTCTGGAGCCCAGCTGACTCAATGTTTATGTCCTAATACCTTGATGTACGCAGAATATTTATCCCCTATTTTAATATACACTTGTTACTTTCATACTTCACTATTTGCGTTGTGCGCTGTTTTTTTGTCTCCTTATCTTCAGTGTTTGGGGGTTGCCGAGCCACCCCCTGTTTAATAGCAGCAGACGCTTTCTACATCACATTACACGGTTATGTATTTTTTTTCTCACTGTGGTTTTTTTTTTTTTGTGGTTTTACCAGTTGAGTAAAAATTAGAAGGGTATATGTTAATACACATTGTATCACTGATAATATTAGAGGTTTATTAGTTGCGCACGATATATTTTGTTTATCATAGTCATGAAGAATGCCTGTTTCTCTGTCATGTTGAGCTGCCTACAATAAAACATCAGAAAAGACAATGCAGTCTGTAACTGTCTCGGTTGTATGGAGGAATGTCAGTAGGGGCCCATCCCCTGAACACCCACAGAGGATCCCTGCTGGCTGGAGGCGCTACACCCACTGAGAACAAGGTAACCTGTCCCTCCTGTCCTGTTTCTCCCCACACCAATGCGGAGCACTCAGCCCTCCTGTTACCAACAGGTATGCACCACCACACAGCGTAGCCGGAAAAAGGCATAACCACCCCTATCTCACTTAGGGACAGGGGTAGATGGGATACATTTGCATTATCTATTGAGTGCTGTTTCTTCTCTCTGTTTCTTGTTTCTTGTTTCTTGTTTCTTGTTTCTTGTCTCTGTCTCTGTCTCTGTCTCTGTCTCTGTCTCTGTCTCTGTCTCTCTCTCTCTCTCTCTGTCTCTCTCTCTCTCTCTCTCTCTCTCTCTCTCTCTCTCTCTCTCTCTCTCTCTCTCATCTGTGTCTACTGGGCACAAAAAGGTGTGTTATATATTTCTCTATGTACTTTATTGTCACTGCGTAGCTGTTATATGTACAGTGCAAGATGTTTGAGTTTATTTTTTACTGATAAATTAAAGTTTGTAATCTAGAATGTTGTAAGGGTACATGCTTTCTCATTGATAAGTTGTATTGGCTTACACAGAGCACCACCATTATTGTTTGGCTTAAGACCACATTAATGGTGCCTGAGTTATATATTTAGTTTTACATATACTGTACACTTGTGGAATTATTTACATTGACTTTATTTGCATTAAATATGCCATTATAATATATTTATGCATTGCGTGCTCCTTTGGCACAGAAAGCCTGAGTACTTTGCTTTCCTCAGAAAGTTTTGGGAGGTATAGTCAGAGGGGTGAGGGAAAGGACTCAGAGGAGGACCCTTAGGTCTGAGGATACACTTCTAACCTAAACCTGCTACCTGGTCACTGTAAGATTTGACTCCAGTCCAAGGCTTGAAATTGGGATGTTAGCTGTAAAAGCCCAAACTGACTGAAGCTGTCCAGTGGGGTACGCAGCTATATTAAAATGGAAGCTTTACCCAGTTTCTGTGTTTTTAAATCACCCAGCATCAACTCACTTACCACCTAACTATAGATTAACTTGTTGCGTGCCAGAGGGACCGGCAACACATTGGCAACACGCTGCTTTGCCATAGAAGAGTTTATATGGACGATGTTAACGCAGGTCAGTTTGAGCCAATGAATGCAGGTTCTTTTATATTGGTGCTAGTGCTACCTTCGCCTGGAGCAGTTAACCCTTAAATGATCACATGTCTGCCAGTCAAAGTTGATTTTGTGCCCTTCTTCCTCAAAGCATTCCGGGATTAGTATCAGTGCACCGAGAAAAGAGGGATGAGAAAACAGGCCTACAAATAACCTCACCTTTCGTGATAGAAATTTGTATGAACACAGGGCTATTTAGCTGCACACCTTTTGGTGTGTCCCCCCCCCTTGTACTGCCTTGAGTAAGCGGCTACGCGAAACGCGCACGTCGGCAGATGGGTGCACGCGCAGGACTCCTTCACACACATGAGTCAGCTGACGGCTGTGTTCGTCAACAACTGCAGCGCGCTATTTTTCAAATTAGCTGCTTCCCTGCGATCGGATGATCTATAGGGAGCCCACACGAACCAAGATACCCTTCTCCCTGCTGTCCCACGGTAGCAGTAAGCTGATTATTTATTTCAGCATTACCATGTATTTATCTCCTACCTCTCACTGAGTACTGATCCTTTAGAGATCAACTCTGACAACAGAGTTGGTGTTGGGTCAGTACTGTTTACCACCTCATAGATAGATTGGTTATTATAACACCACCTACCTGAGAGACGCTGAACAGACTTTATACCTACCTGATCTGAGTCAGCCCTACCGTTGTTACTATGTATGTGAGCCTAGTATGTTATACCCACATTGTGGTCAGGGACTTATTGTAATGCTCCCTAGACTCATAATCACTTCTCCTAGGGTTATATTCATAGCCAGTGATATTGAGCTGATTACATACAAACCCTATATTCTATCATCTATCTACAGTATTCCTAGCTCTGTACTAGCTATATTATTAGCCAGGATCCCATTCATTCAGCCAGTCACAGTACCTCATTGTTTTTTGGCAGACCTGGCTAGGGTTCCTTATGTATGCTAGAGTGCTGTATATTCTGCGTATTAGGGTTTGTTTATACTGGCACATACTGCTACAGCAGCGACATTTAGGGTGCTTTGGTTCATCTGGACAGTGACTCACCATACTCACTGGTCCAAACTGCAACATACATTAATAGAGGATATTTGCAGTCAGCATTCATTGATCCAGAACACCACATTCAGTGTTCATATGAAGGATCTAAACGTTTAATTCTTATTTTATCACCCATTATTTTAAAATTATTTGAATAAAGTGTATGTTTTAAAGTGTTCACCATACCACCTATGTGTTTAGAGTGCCCTTACTAGGTTCTTTTTCTCTGGTCTGTTGCTACAAATAACCTTGTACAGTAGCTACCTTAGGGTCTTTTGGTAAATTAGCTATAATACAGTAGTGATATGATGGAGAATCAGCCAGGATCCAACACTTGGATTTAATGACTATTTTTTTCAGATTAGATGTCGTTTATTTGTCCCAATTTAGTAATGTATGTATAATACAATTTTGCAGCAAGTGTAAGAGATATTCTCCACAATTGTTTTACTTTATTTATAAAAACACAAACCAGGTGCCAAAAATGTGCTTGCTATAAATAGGCATGACACAGGGCCCAGATTATGCAATATTCCAGTTCAAGGGGTTAACTAGCACACTAGATTCTGATCTGAAATCATTTTACATTTTCTAAATGGAAAACAAAATCTTTACAATTCTGAAATCAATAATCAATATCAATATGCAACTATGGCGCGGCATATAATGGGGGTTTCTGACTGAGATCTGCTTTGCCAATAAATCACACAAAGAAGACTGAAATTCAAATTTCTGCTAATTACAAATGTTACAGAAGACCGAAGGCACACAAGCTCATATAAAGTCATTTATTTACACTAAATATAATACATAACAAAATAATGATGTGCAAAGAATAAATATGAAAGTGCATTGAAGTGAGGATTCTCACTTAGTAGACCTGTTGCAGAATGCACAATACATAATGACAATGTACTGTCTGTGCTATGTGGTTTGTGTTTCGTCACTGATTTCATCTTCTTCTGAATCACTTTCGCTGTCACTGTCTGACTCCTGATAAAAGGAAATTGTAGCTTGGACAGGGAAATTCCTCAGCAGAACCTCAGCCTCCTGATACAAGAAGTCATAGCACTGTGATTTGGGCCAAAATAACCTGCAATGCAGAAATTAATGTTGTTAAATGATACATCTATAAAATAACCACTATGTATACACAATAATGTACACATACACGTATTTTTATAAATTGTTAATTTTGTGAACCTACACTTCTGTTTATGCCGTGAGTAGAAAGACCACAAAGATCAACGTAAATAAATTGCGTATTTCTTTGATGATTGTAATTTAAGACTAGATTATATATTTTTTCTCTTTTTATGTCACAGCCGTTGTTTGCTTTATTTTGACCAGGTTGTATTTCCATCTGGTTTGCTATTATTCTTTGTTACAATGACGGTTGTTATAAAAATCTTAATATTCTACAAAAATAGATTCACATTTTTTTTGTATTATTACATTTTATTCCAAATATATGTGCCATCATTTCACATACATATTAAAATGTGCAAGAACAACTTTCTATTAAAATACCTTCTTATTAGTGTAAAAGTCTGGTACAAAACTCGAACTCTGCATTTGAAAATATCTGGAGGTGCTTTTGGTTCCTATGTAAGCACATTGATTATATGAAAATGTCAACCTAAAATTGTAACCATGTTGCAAATTTTATTATTCCAACCCTAAGAGAACATGTTGTTGGGTTACTTGTTACTGGGACACTATAAAGTTATATCTTTTATGCCATTATACTATTATTGTACTAATAATTTTTGCTTGCTTGTCCGCTTGCACCTTCATCAGTATTTAGGAACAAAAAAAAACAGAGACAGCTCGCTCTACACTGTATAGGTGCTACCTAAGGATAACAGCTTCCTTAGAGGTCAAAGAAAAAGAGAGGAGTCTGCTTTTGATTACTGATTCATATTTGAGTAGTTTTTTCTCCATGAGATACATTGGCATGAGTACCCACAATCTGGTGATAACAGACAGAGTACACCCCCCCCATCCCAGGGATTGACAAAGGAGTGCACCCACCAAAAGGATATTCCTCCCTCCCTCTCGTTTTCTTCATCAGTTTTTAAACATATATAAGTCTATTTGTATCTAATCGTTTCCAAATAGTTTTTCTATGAAGCCCGATAACTATGGAGTGAGGCATTAGTTTCAAGTACTACATATGGGTGAAGTATTGAATAATGAAATTAAAATGTACTATGTTGAGTATGAAGCACAATACAATATATCAAAATGTACACCTTTTCCTAACCACTAATACGTCTGTGGAACTATTCCTTATTGAATGTACTGTATAGCCAATTACAGTTTGGATCACCAATTGATACATACTATTGTACAAAGTGAAGAAAAGTACTTGTTATTGAGCAATCTGAGCACTGCTTTGAACATGAGCTAATAATGAGCTTCCATCTAAAACACTTACTTTACTGGATGCTGAAATGCAGGTATTTTCCCAGCATAATGCTGGGACTGGTGACTGGAGCTATATGTCTGAAAGCAAAAGAATAGAAAAAAGAAAGTGTAAGTATACAGTAAGTGCAAATGCATTTTCATTGTAGCCACATAGTCAACATACTAATATTTGGAAACAAATTTGACCAGTGCTTGGGGAAAAGTATGTTTTCCAGGGGAATATAAGGCATAATCAAAGCCTTGTTTGGAACATTGGGGGCATGTCATGCTGTTGACTATGTTAAAATGACTGCAAAATAATTTTATTGCAGTTGACACTTGTAAGCATTGGTCAGGCCCCCATACTGGATACTTGTATTCATTAAAAGTAGAGATGTGTGATAAGAACACGCCCTTTGGCTGTTTCTGGGGCTGTGGGTAGCGTGGTTCAATGATTCATATTTGGTGGGAGTGCCTGCAGATAGCGGAACGATGGTCAGAAACTTCAACCCTTATTAACAGAGTTCTGAGTGTGGGGGTGAGACTCGACCCCTGGTCAGCCCTGATAGGAAGACCAATAATAATAATAGCATGTTTTTGTATAGCGCTGCTAGTTTTACATAGCGCTTTACACAGACATTTTGCAGGCAAAGGTCCCTGCCCCGTGGAGCTTACAACCTATGATTTTGGTGCTTGAGGCACAGGAAGATAAAGTGACTTGCCCAAAGTAACAAGGAGCAACACAGGGAATTGAACCAGGTTCCCGTGATTCACACGCAGTTCCAGTCTGTGTCTTTACTCACTGAGCCACTCCTCAATCCAAACACTGCCCTACCATGGACGTAAACTTAGTTCTCATATCAAAGCAGCAACCAGATGTGCCATAGCGGCCTCATGGAAAGGCCTCATTCCGTGTATGACCAAAATGACCAACAGGATTTGGCAAACTCTGCGCTAGGAAAAGATCTCCACATATTTGAATGATACTATGCATACATTTAGAAATGTGTGGGACCCTTGACTGACTAACATGGTGGACCATGGGCTGGACCCATTGTCACTTGAACTCTGAAATTCGGAAGTCCATGTGGAATCCCATCAAGAGCTGGGTCCAGTTTTTGGGCCAATAAAATGTTGGTACCATTAGGACATGTAGCATTAATGCTAATATTTATATTAGTGGAGAAGGAGTGGCTCAGTGAGTAAAGACACTGTCTGGCATCGAGCCAGGGGTACCTGGTTTAATTCCTGGTGTCTGCTCCTTGTGACCTTGAAGTCACTTTATCTCCCTGTGCCTCAGGCACCAAAACCATAGATTGTAAGATCCACGGGTCAGGGACCTGTGCCTGAAAAAAAAATGTCTCTGTAAAGCGCTACGTAAAACTAGCAACGCTATGCAAGAACATGCTAAAAAAATAAAATATTATTATTAAAATTCAAATATATTTAAATAGGGATAAGAAATCCGCTCCAAAATGTGATGCATACATAACTGTGACACTTGATAAATCTATTAATCTGTTGGAAATTGTTGTGATGTACCCCATACTCACCTACCCATGATCCCCAATATCCTTATCATTTTACCCCCTTTTTGTTTTCTGTATCCCCCATTACCTGACACTTACTGTAATTACATACGAAATGTTAATAATATTTTTTGTTGTCTCAAAATAAAAACAAAGTTTACAAAAAGTACAAATGTGTGAACATCAAATTTGCACACCTATCTGTTTTCAAAACCGAACTTTTTTAAACATTCCCCAAATACAAATCTCCACAGCCTGAAATATGAGTTTTGCTGGAGAGAGAGGGTGTTACCTTGAAAATATGCTCAATGAAATCTGTAAATTAGCTTATTTCCCTGGTATCTCAGGTGTGTTCACAGGTATCTCTCTCCGAGTGCTCTATAGATGAGTGCTTGAGGTATATAAGTCAATTGTTACTCCACTAAATAGTACTGTCCTCCAAAACCCATATTTTAGGATAAAGTCTTCTGGGTCAAAATTGACCATTTTGTTTGAAATGTTGAATTTTTACTTTTATTTTGACAATTTCATGAAGCAGACGTAAGAGAAATAATAACTGATCAGGACAAATAACTGGATATGTCCTGTTATGGCCCCCATGTATGCAACAATGCCGCACCATAAGACTTCGTCCTGCTCCAGTGAATTGGCTGTAAGTTGTCTCCTGGCACTGGTCCTGTGCTCCGTCTGTCCAAAAACGCCATCCTTACCACTATTAATACTCAACAATGCATGTGAAAAATAAAATAGATTGATAGCAGGGTTTATACTACTTTAAAAAAAAAAGTAGCATCACTGTCTCTGATATCAAGAAACTAAAACACTCTTTTGACCTCATTTTAGAATTATTTACATACAATTTATATTCTGAAACATAAAGGTGAAGAGAACATTTTTTTGTTTGTTTGTTTTTCAAACTATCCTTTAATATGGAATTGGAACTGCACATTTGTATATGAACAAGTACTCATCTGGATTTGTAAACACAAATGAATGGTGCTTTGGATTTGTAGCTTTGCACTTGAGATGCTTCATTACAATGCATTGTATGATGTTAAAATGTCACTCTGACAGGAAAACTCCATCTACAGAGATTGACACACAGTTCCTGCTAACCCCCCGGATTCTATGTTGCAACAGAAGATCATAGGATTTACCTGCATGAGGCTATCGTTGGTAATCCGTGCTTCTGCTCCTGTCACTGAGGAATTTTGCCATGGTCTCCAAAAACTTTCAGACCTAATGGACATGAGAAACCCAAACACATCCGGTCAGCCATCAGCAAAACCAGCCACTTACAGACCAACATTACTATATTGTGATTACAAGCTCATTATTTGCCTATGCAATTCCACATAGCTGCCCACAGTCTTACCCTCTTTTAGTTGAATTATATACTGTACATCATTTTGAACTACGCCAATAGTTTTCTGTTTGGGGAATGTTGATATATACATATATACATATACTGTATACATATATACATACATATATATATATATATATATATATATATATATATATATATATATATATACAACATATATATATGCAACAAAGAGAAAGAAACCCGCTTCAGAGCACTCAGGTATACCATATAAGTAATAACAATTTATTGATTGACACAAAGAAAATAGGAAACAGTACAAAGATAATTAAAAATAGGCTAGGACCCCTGACACGGATACTACCCAAAAGAAACACTGTTGCATAATGAAGGGGTAAACTAGTTATATAGACCCCAATGCCTGTTATAGGCAAAATGATTGAAATCACCTAGATATGCAGTTAAATCCTGTGCAGGCTATTACAAATTCCAAAACATACTGGACACCTAACAAGCTTACAACAATTTTGGCCAAAAATGTTAAACTAAAAGACCATTTTATTTAATAGATATTTATACATATATAATTAGGCACTGTACCGTGTATGAGTTTCAATGGATGTGCACTGAGCTCTGTCTGTGTTTTATGTTCTGTCTCTGGTTTTTAATTATTACAAATTCCAAATTGATGAAACATGCATATGAATGGATAAGTCCCCAAGAACATTGAATGATTGCCCAGTGTAAAATACTTCCGCATCAAGCATATATGTACCGCCTATCAGGGCAGATATGTTATCCAAATCCACAGCAAATTAACAATTTGTGCAAGAGTGGTTTCTAAGCTCTGAGGATCACTCAATGCAAACAATGTCACACATGTAGCATGTATAATACATACACTCAGCCGAGTGCTGTGTTGAGTAGCCTGTATACTGAAAAAACGTTATCAAAGGTGATAAATGTCCAGCAACATAATCACAGCAGTGTTAGGCCTCGTCCATGGTTGCTGCTTGCTGGCAGAGGTGCGCTGAGGCACCCGCTTTCCCTGAGCCTCAGCACGCCAGCAGGTAACATATCCGAGGCCTTAGGTAGCATAGTTACGTGTACCCATAATCCAGGGGTCCTGCCTAGCACCCCCACTCCAAGGTTACAGGCTACAAGCTACAGGCTACTCAACACTGCATTCGGGTTGGGATAGAGAGGGTTGGGATACCGCAGAATTTCACAATATAATTATAGGGCTCCTTAACAAAAAAAATTCAAAAACACTGACCCAGATTCTGAGAAGTTGGAAAACATATCAATTATGAAACAAGAAGCAAATGACATGGCTAGGAATTTTCACTATATGTATTTACAGCTGAGCGATTAGTATCTACCACTGATGTTTCTCACCTCCTAAAGGACATTATACAGGCATACCCCGCTTTAAGGACACTCACTTTAAGTACACTCGCGAGTAAGTACATTTCGCTCAATAGGCAAACAGCAGCTAACGCATGCGCCTGTCAGCACGTCCTGAACAGCAATCCCGGCTCCCTACTTGTACCAAAGTTGTGCGCAAGCGGGGAGACTATAGAGCCTGTTACACATCCGTTATTTACATCAGTTATGCACGTATATGACAATTGCAGTACAGTACGGGCATCAAAAGTGGGAAAAAGGGAGTGCTTCACTTTAAGTACATTTTCACTTTACATACATGCTCTGGTCCCATTGCGTACGTTAATGCAGGGTATGCCTGTAGTTAATACTGTGAGACTCTCACATCACAAATTTACAACTTGCAAACAACTACTCAAATTTCTACTCATACTGTTACTCTCTTAACAGGTGATATTGAACCTAACCCATGCCCTCCCTTTTCAACTCTGTCCCATACCCCTGAGACTACCCCCTTCAAATTCTAAAATGGTCTATCTGTCATCCATATAAATATCTGGAGCATGCTGCCCAAACTGGATGAACTAAGGGCATGGTGCCTTATGCATAAACCCAAAGCCATTGTTCTCACAGAAACATGGCTAACCCCTAAAACCCTTGATGCAAATATCGCCATTCAGGGATACTCCATTTCTAGGAAAGACAAATTAAAGAGAGGAGGGGCGTTATTTTATATTGCAGACACCTTACAATTTACACTGTTAAATTGCCCCCCAAGCCCATCCTTTTTTGAAATCCTAGTTGGCAAAATCTGCCTCCCCTTTTCTAAGCCCATCTTGATAGCTGATCTAACTTGATCTACCACCCCCCTAAGCCCCTCTACAGTCCCTGACTGATATCACCCAGTTTCTTGGATACATTTCCATTGGATTCATGCACCCCAAAACTTGAACAACCTACCAGAGACATCCAACACCAGTTTAAGTTCTTTCAAATCTAAGGTTGTCTCACATTTTAATCTGGTCTGTAACTGTTTCATACGCTCATAATATATATTTTCTTTAACTGTGCATGCAATGTCTTGTATATAATGTATACCCTGTTCATTTATGTAACTGTATTTGTAACCATGTATTATTTGTCTTAACTCTGTGCCCAGGACATACTTGAAAACGAGAGGTAACTCTCAATGTATTACTTCCTGGTAAAATATTTTATAAATAAATAAATAATTTCCTCTCTGAATGAGAAGAGCGAACTGCTAGTTCTTAGGGATTTCAACTACAATTTGCTCGACCCTAAAAAACTGACAATCCAGATACAACTGAAGTCACTTAACCTAGCGCAACTCATTTCCCAACCCACACGGATAAACCTGAAATCGCACAACCTTTCCTTGCAAGACTGGATTCTCTCCTCCAATCCCATCACAATCCTCTGGCATCCTACCTGACATTTTCAGTGACCATGCAATAGTGTACTGTGTAAGGAAAATTAAACCACCCCAATCAAGCCCTAAAGTTCTACTCACTAGAACAAATAGAAACTCTAACCCACAACAGTTTCTGGCTGACTTTACCAACTGCCCTTGGTACAGTATCAACTTAATTCCCGACCCTGATTCTGCACTCGACTATTTCCAATCCGAGTTCTTAAAAATCTGTGATACCCATGATCCACTACGCAGAATAAGAGTACGGGGGCCCACCTTCTGTGGGTTACAATTGACCTTATAGCACTCTACCAGTTCAGGGATGCCTTGTGGAAAAGATACAAAGTAACTGGCACTACCAAGGATCTTAACTACAGATGCCTGTGGAATATGTGCACAAGGCATACAAGACATGCAAAAGCACAATATTAATCTGACAATTTTAACCAGAATACATCAAACCCAGCTTCTGGAAGGCTATCAACAATATATTACAGCCTTCTAGCCATCAACAACCAAGTAATATCACTAAGGAGGATATTACTCTGACAAATCCCACTGATATTGCAAATGCATTCAATGATTACTTTGTGGGCTGTGCTACTAACTTATTTGCGAAACGCAACCCAAACCACAAACATGAACCTCATTCTGAGTACCCCTATAGCCCCACCCTCTCCCAACCCTGATCACAATTTTGAATTTGTCCCAGTATCTGAAGAGGAGATTACACAAGCGCTTCTCAAATTAAAACTGAGCAGCCAATGTGGACCTGACTTATTGCAATCCAAGCTCCTAAGACTTGGTGCCCCAGCCATTGCCAAACCAATTGCTTCCCAAACACTCTACGGTAACTACCCTGCTAAAAGTTTGCAATGAAATCCAGTGTGGAATGGAACTGGGACAACTCACTGGTGCAATATTCCTAGATTTTGCAAAGGCTTTTGATACGGCTGATCATGCTATCTTGCTAAACAAACTCCAGTGTCTGGAATAGGGAAGCATGCTTTAAACTGGTTTCATTCCTACCTATCAGGTAGATCCAAACATGTGTCTATCTCAGGCTCTAACTCCAACCCCTTGGATATCACCTCTGGCATCCCGCAAGGCTCTGTTCTGGGGCCCCTACTCTTCTCAGTGTTCATCAATGATCTTCCTACAGCTTGTAAGGGAGCTTCAATACACATGTATGCAGATGACACAATCTTATATGCACACAACCATAGCCTCTCTGACCTTGAACACATACTTCAGTCTGACATTTTGAGACTTGAAAATTAGATTTCCCAAAACAAACTGTTTTTAAACAGTGACAAGACAGTAAAAATGATATTTGGGACTATGGCTACATTTTTAAAGCTTCTAATGACTGAGCTCCAGATCAGAACCAATACTATTACCACCCTAACACCTGTTACTAGTATTAAATACTTGGGCATATGTTTTGACTCCCATTTAACATTTGGGATGCACATTGATACCCTGACATCCAAAACCTATGCCAAACTAGGGGTACTTTACAGGAACAAATCCTCCCTTAGGCTAAGGCCCCGCTCCCTCAGTCAGCGCGCCCGCACTGCAGACAGGCAGCACGCTGAGAGGCAATTGACCGCTACCTGCGGTCTGTAGGGAGCTGGAGCGGGAGATACGAATTTTCTGCCTCTCTAGCTGGGCGCATCACCACTCCCTCCTCCCTACTCCCTCCTCCCGAGCTGGCCAAAAGTAAAAAAAAAAGCCAACACACACACAGCTTCCCTCCCGCAGCTCCTTCCCTGCTCCCCTCCACTCAAACACACAGGCACTCACACACACACAGGCACTCACACACACAGGCAAATACACACGGGGGGGGGAATCGGAGCAACGGGGTAAATCGGAACGGGGATCAGAGCAGTGGAGGAAATTGGAACCGGGGGGGGATTGGAGCAGAGGGGGAACTCAGATTGACTCCCTTGCGTGTCACGTGACGCGACACTAGCCAAAACCACAAGCTCCTTGTAGCTCCGGCTGGCTGACGCGTCACATCACGCAGTCAGCCACGCCGGAAGGAGCCAGCGGGGACCTCCATAACGGAGGCAAGCAGCTGGTGGCCCTTGGCCGTGCGCGTCGCCGGCCGCAGCGGGACCAAAGCCTATGTCTGCTGGTCAGAAAGCGTATCGCACAGCAGATGCTAATGCCAATTATCGACTATGGGGACATAGTATAAGGCTCGGCAACTCAAACCCACCATAGCAAACTTGATACACTCTTCAATTCAATATGCCGTTTTGTTCTCCAATGCAACTACAACACACATCACTGCGAAATGCTCAAAGAACTAGATTGGTCATCACTTGAGTCTAGGCGCAAAGTTCACCTTTCCTGTCTTGCATTCAATTACTTTCTGGGCAAGCTACCCATCTACATGAACAAGCTCCTCACCCCTACCACATGCAGCACTTTTCAGCTGAGATCTGACTCCAAACGACTGTTCATGTTCCCAAGGTTCAGCAAAGTATCTGGCCGCTCCTCCTTCTCTTACCGTGCACCCCAAAACTGGAACAATCTACCGGAGACCCTCACAGCCACCACCAGTTTAAGTTCTTTCAAAACTAAAGCTGTCTCACATTTTAATCTGGTCTGTAACTGTTACATACGCCTCTAATATATATTATCTCTAACTGTGCATGCAATGTCTTGTATATAATGTATACCCTGTTCACTTATGTAACTATGTATTGTAACCATGTATTATTTATCATCTTGGCTCTATGCCCATGACATACTTGAAAACGAGAGGTAACTCTCAATGTATTACTTCCAGGTAAAACATTTTTATAAATAAATAAATACTATTTATTTCAAATGCATTGGCATTTTCCACAGTGCAATACTCCCACCTCCCAAGCAGTGCAAGATATTTGCAACACTTTCCTGTTTGTAATAATGTGTTGCCAATATTCCCAGTAATTTGAACTGTAACAATAGATAATGTTGCCTTAGTGAGATAAAGATACATTGCAGCTGCTGAGACACTGACTGAAGCAGCCATTATGTTAATCACACAATCAGGAATTTTACAGATTTATAACAGGAGCACCAAACGATGGCAACTTAGGTAAGACTGTAGAATTATACATTGTCACACACTTTACATATACAAATAAGAAAAGAAAAAAGGGGGGATGTAGTAGTATCTCTACTTTCATACATACTTAAGAAAAAAGGTACGGTGATCCCCCCCTGTGGAAGCTTAGTATCTTTATTATAGGGTAATAACTCTTACTTGTGACCTGCTCCAAACCAAAGACTTACAAAATTACATAGTCCCATCTCCCTCACCTCCCCACCCCCCAAGAATAACTCATATGCTGAATACCAGCAACCAGGCCAAAATCATCTCTTTAAGTCTTAAGATGGTCAAATGAAAGATGTTCCACTCTGCAAAGCATTGCAGTTTCATAGGACCATTTGTAAATTATATACCACATATACTGTAAAAACTAAAAGCGTAATAACTCTATAATACAGATCTCATACAATTCCATTCAAGAGCCTAGATCACTGAGCAGCAACTGAATTAAAGCAATGCTGTATTACAGATTATTACACTTTCATGCTACTAGAGAATCCAGAAGACCACTGAATACTATTTTACAGCGTGAGTTGTTTCAAGCACACACCTGGTTGTCTCAGCCCTTGGCTCAGTGTTGGCTGACACAGACACACAGCTCATCGGATTCCTCATCACATTTGGCTCCACTGTAAGTTCCATGTTGTGTCTCCTTCTCTCTCTAGGGATCAGCGCTCAGATCCCACTCTCTCTCTCTCTGGGTCTCTTCTCCTGTCTGCTCTTCTTTTTATCCTGACTAGGCTATGAAGCTCTTGTCACCTCGCCCCTGGCCGGGGGGTGTGACAGAGGTGACAGGGCAGGCTCAGTGTGCACATGGCTGGGTGTGAATGTGCACACTCAGGAGAAGCAGGACGCGTGCTGAGGGCAGATGGTGGGGGGAGAGACCTCTTACTCCTGTCCCTTTTGCTCCTTTTGCTGGTACACAGACTTCTCTCCTCTGCCTGTCACTCTTGGATTGTTAAAGGGATGCCTATTGCAATTTGTTGGAGAGAAAATACAGTATGATTACAACTATTAGTAACACCTTCTTAATTAAAGCTGCCATTCCTTCCCACAGAGCACCATAAATAAATGTAAAGAAACTCACAATTTTAGAAGTTTAACATCTGCCCGAAGAAGAGGCCTCTGTGGTCCTTTTTTTATCCATGGGTTAGTCATTTAAACAGGGGTGGGCAACTCCAGTCCTGAAGGTCTACCAACAGGTAAGGTTTTCAGGACATCCCTGCTTCAGCACAGGTGGCTCAATCAGTGGCTCAGTCTTCTTCTTGCCCTTGAGGACTGGAGTTGTTCACCCATGGTTTAAAGCAGCAGTCCCCGCTGCCGTTTAAAAAAAATAATAATAATGATTCTCCCTTTAATATGGACATCAATACAATCCACACAATAATAAGTAATTAGCTAAGTTGCCAATCGATCCATTCTCCTGTGATCGATCAACGAAGATTTGGCTCAGGGGTTCACTAAATGGCTGCAGAGGAGTATTGACTCTGTATCTGTGACTTTGTAAATGGTTGCTATAGAAACAAAAAAAGGCTTGTTTCATTATAATGTAATTCAGAGTTGTTTAAAAAAAATGCTACAAGTATTTTCTCATAGTACAGAACTGATTTATTTAATTAAGAAAACACACACATGTAGGATGTTTCTTGGTCTCCAGCTTTAAAGGTATTGCTTCTACCTCACTTTAGTTTGTCAGTTGTACTGGCAAGCAAGGTAGCATCCTCCATTTTAGAAGTTCTAAGAAAGAAAAAAGCACTGTCCACTTATGGAAACCGCATACTGTCCACATTTTACGAAGAAGATGAGATATACGTTTCTTCTTCCAAATTATAATAGGTATCACTTAATGAAGTCTCCTTCATGGTGCATGGTTTATGAGTACGCACACACTGATAATAAGTTGCCTAACAGTCGGTTAGGTACAGTATGTTGGTCAAGCTTGTTGTCACATTAAGGAAGCCACGTCACTTGTTTTAACGGTTTATTTTTTCAGACTGTGCATACATTATATATTTATTTTTTCACAGAATGTACACACATGTTAGAGAATATGTAAAATATTAATCAGAGGTGAAAATAAACATGTTGAACAGAAATAAATAGAAGCTTGTTCTGGAATTCATGATAGGCGACAAAAGTGGTTCAAAGAAAGTTGGTGTTTAAAAAATGTAGGCCACCTCAGATTTTATTGACACATGTAAGCTTGAAGAAGTGATAGATATGATGCAGAATAAGATACATATGGTACAGTGTGTGAATTGGATAACTCCCCATAAACTCCTTGGATTCTTTGCATAGAAATATGTAATTGGATATATATATAAAATATAATATATATCTATATATATACATATATATATATATATATATATATATATATATATATATATACATACACAGATATAGTGCGATCCAAGTTCCCACTGCACGTAGGAAATTCCAATCTATGATAATAGGTGTCCTGAGAGCATCAGCATTTGCATGGCACAGGGTGCAGCATACTGTTGGTTTTGTGCGCTAGGCACAAATAGCAGTAGGTGATCTCTCAACTCCTGCTCCCTCCAAAGCCATCCCCTGTTCTCTGTCACCTTTGTCTAGCACTCTCGTCGCTATCATCCCACGTGGTCTCCACTCTCGTACCAGTGTCAGTATTATCAGCCCATGCTCCAGTCTCAATTATTTGCTATGTGTAAATAATTGTGATAACATTATTATTTAAAACGATAAAAGTGTAGCACAGTACAGTACGTATCTGATGAGCATGAATTTAGCATGGCCAGATGAAAGTATCCTTTTTTGCTCAGGAAACAAAAAAGCAAAAGTTTAACTTTAAGAGTGAATGAATAATTTGAAGAAAACCGATTACATACTGTATTGTGTATTTGTTTTGCATGGCATTGTCCCCTTTCAGGTCACAGCCCACTTATGTTAGCATTGCAGTAATGTAAAATTACTTAATCATGTAACATATTTATAATTTTTAACAGTTGGCTCATAATTAATGATACTAAGTAGCCCAATTCTATATCATTTTTATGTATAGTCGTCCAGATGTACCCACGCAGTATCACACCGACCCCAACCAGTGTGTGAAACCTGAAAGCAATTAAATGAGTAAGTTGTCTTAAAAAAAACTAAATGCATTTTCTTTCCCAATGACACCTCTTCATAAGATTTGTAAACGTAAAAAAAAACCCATATTATCTAACAGCTGGTAATTTTGTTTTCATGGTTTGTGCATTTCTGCCTGCCCACTACCCTCCCCATTTCTGATAGACGCAGGACACCGGATTTAAAATCACTAATACACAAAGAACATATTTAGTAGGAAGTGGCTACATTTCAAAGAAACATAGAAAGTAATGTCACATAAAGAACTATTGGCTCATCTAACATGCGTCAAAATCACAGACGCAGATCAAGGAATTGTTTTTTTAATTTTCTACCTCTGTCAGGTTCCCTTGTGTCTGTGCCAAACAGTTTAAGTTCTTTTACCTTTTCTGACTTCACAACATCTGCTGAAACGCTGTTCTAGGCACAGAGCCTGATTCACCCAATTGGTGGCCCTAGACCAGGAATCAGGACCCCACCAACCCCGAACGCAAAAATACATTTTTGTCGCCCTCACTGCGGCCTCAAAACGAAAGGCACGCTGCGCTGTTATTTACCAGGAGCCCTTACCAGCGCGTCACACGCCTCTGCCATCGCCCACCGTTGTTTACAATTAGGGTTTAAATTCAGTGTGAAGTCTGGGTTTAAATTAATATTTCTGATAACAAAGGCAGCATGCAACTATTAAAAATTATTTGCCGATGACGCCATCAAAAAACTTCCCCCGGCGGTTAATGTGCGCCAATTTACGCTTCTGCTGAGAATTTTAGTTCAACAAGTCGTTGAGCCTGGCCTGACCAGCGGCCCCTAAAATTCAGGGGCCATAGGCCGGGACCTGACAGGCCTATTGGGAAATCGGGCTCTGTCTGTGCATCTACTACTAATAAACGGTTGACTGATTAAATGTGTCTTCATCATGACAGGTCCTTCCTATAACAATCCCTTATTTGTGTATTACCTCTTCAGTATGTGATTCTTTGTTAAACAAATCACATTAACATTATCACTGTATTTCAGAATGACATATAAAAGAAAAGGGAACCGCCAGAGGTATGTGTATATCTTGGTAGTGATGACTAGAAGGATGTTCATGACTGCGGGGAGGGGGAGGTGAGTGCCATATGTGAATTAGAGCATTTAAAACATAACCTTTGATAGATAATCGAGTAGAAAAAAAAGTGTTGGAACACAACATAATAAGAACAAAGTAAAAACAAAAACATTTCATTTTGAAAAAGAGATATTAATTGTAGGGACTTTTCTTTATGCTTGGATATCTATATACAGTACTATGAAATAATGAGGCTGTAAACATATGGGGTTAGTTTGTAACACCTGATGTGTTGCACATAGCAAATAGCTACAGTGCCTACTGTATTTTAAGAACCTACATCAAGATCAGATCTATTATAGGGTTAAATTAGGAATACTGCTCTCTGAGTCAGAACAGGGGGGCACAACACAAAATGTATAAGAGCTTGCTGCAGTGTAACTTCAGATGAATATAGCACACATAGGGTTAAATGAGGAATACTGCGCTCTGAATCATAACAGAGAAGCCATTAACATTAATTCCTCACATTAACTGACTCTATTTACCAACTAAGCTATTGTCTGAATGGAATAACTGAACAGGGGTTCTTACTTCTTATCTAAGTGAGACCAGCTGTCTGTAAGTAATCCCTGCTAATTACCATCACTTTCACTTACCTGCTCATCTGAATGTGGTTAACATCTTCATTTTTGGACTCTGCCACTATGGAATCATATGAAATATATATTATGTATTTATAATAATATATTATATATATATATATATATAATTTTTTAATATATAATTATATATAATTATATAAATATAAAATATATTATTATAAAAATATAATATATATTTCATATAATTCCGTAGTGGCAGAGTCCAAAAATATATATAATATATAATTATAATATATAATAATATATTATTGCCCTGCTGTGCTAACCAAAAATACCACAATAAGCAGCACTCGCATCCATTAACTGTTAATCGACGAGAAACCCATTTAGTTAATATTATTGATGACTGTTTACCAACTGAATATTGGACTCTGGTACCTAGTAACTAGCCAGGGTCATTTGTTGGACATTTTTCCTGTTTCATTGAACTGCAGCGCGGCAACGTAATAGAGCCTTTCACCTATTAACGATGAGCACTTATTTAGCTAATTTTATCGGTGTCTGTCCACCAATTGAAGATTGGACTCTTGTACCCGATAACCAAATCAGGCACATCTGCAGGTTAATATCCCTGCTTCATCTCATCGGCAATACTACTTACATAACAGAGCTTTTTACCAATCAAGGTAAAGAAGCTGGTCACCACTGTCTGATCACCCCCATGTTTCTGTAGATCTGATCTTGATCTAGGTTATTATAATAATAATAATGATAATAATAATAATATGTTCTTGTATAGCGCTACTAGTTATACTTGGCGCTTTACAGAGACATTTTGCAGGCACAGGTCCC